>NC_061792.1:13204829-13292146 GCF_022458985.1 Mugil cephalus | reverse complement strand
CTGAAACTCTGACAGCTCCACCAGTGGATCCATCCACACAAACTCATGCTGACCAACAAACACAAGTAAAAAACCTCTGATTTTTATTTCACTTTCTTCTTTAAATTCAGAAAAAACAATAAATCTGAATGAATTCTGGCGATATGAACAAAAAACTTGAACAGTTTCTCTTTCAGAAGAATGCAGAATAATTCATAATGCAGAATTTTATAAATCAGAAAGAACCTTAAGCAACAGCTTAACATGTGACATTTTATTGTAATTGAAAATAACAACAACAATTATATTTGATCACCATTTGTAAAATAACATGTGTTGAAAAGTTGAAAATCAAGTGTCTCAGAGTTTCAGAGTGAACCATCCAGTGGAGATTTTTTCTTCTTCTGTGGTTTTAAATGTGTAGCTTTGCTACAGTGGACTAAACCATAGAAGCAACATACTTCAGTATGAAAATCCTCACTGAGGAGAAGTACAATATCAGTTCAGAAATTTACAAGTTTAGATAGATGTAAAAAAGATCACAGAAGGCGAAAACAGACTTCACCATGAAGATCCTCAGTGTGGATCAGTAGAATATTACTTAGATTAGTGTCAACAGAAATTTCACATCATATTAATCTGAGCAAACAAATAAAACATGATGTCTGACCTCAGAGTCTCCAGTCTACAGTCTGGACTCTCCAGAAAACCACACAGATGTTTCACTACTGGATCCATCAGGTTGTTGTAACTCAGGTCCAGATGTTTCAGATGGGAGGGGTTGGACTTCAGAGCTGAGACCAGAGAATCACAGCTGATCTCTGACAAACTGCAGCTAATCAATCTAATTAAAGAATAAAAGATGCGAGTTTAAAAGACAAAGTTCCTTCTTAAAATCATTAATTGTTTCATCATCTATTCAGAGGTAAAGGAGGTTCAGAAAGTACAAGTTTAGAAAATAGAAATTCTAAAAATCTGAATCAACAGGAAGCAGCTAAAAGTTAAACATGACACTGTCACAGTCAATAGACTATAGACTAAATCACAGAAGAAGAAACTGTCAGGACCCTTTAGCGTTAAAGTTTGAGGGTCCTCTTGTTGTCTTCGTCACTTCCTGTTTAATTACTTTACTACTTTACTTTCTCTTGCGCTGACGCTCAGTGTGCCTCTGTCAGTGCGTTTACATGCACATGAAAAAAAACTAATTATTGCCTTAATCGGACTATAACAGGAGAATTTAAGTGCATGTAAACACGTGCACGAACAAAACCATCCAGAAAAGCCAGTCACAGAAGAAGAAGAAGAAGTAAATGGAGCTGCTAGAAGAACCGTCTGAAGGATAGTGCGCAACTTATCTGCACCAGAAGCGAGCTGTATTAACGGGGTATTAACCTGCTGAAAAGACACATATCGCCACCTAGTGTGGAAGAGGAGGACATGTTCTCCTCAGTTATTCGATTTTCTTGCACTGCATGTAAACTGGGACAAAAACTGTAGTCAGAAAGTCAAATTTTGAGCATAGCTCGAATAAGCTCTGCATGTAAATGTACTGAGTGAAGCACGGTGGTGACAGCATCATGTTGTATCATGCTGTGATGTTTGTGCTACTTCTGGTGCAGATAAGATATCCCTTAGACAGTTCTTCTACCAGCCCAGTTTACCTTGTTCTTCTTCTGCGACCGGCTTTCTTGGATGTTTTTGTTCCAGGGTCACATGCCAGCACAGTGGTTGTGGAGCATGCACAAACACGGTAACCTGTCGTAGTCCAAATGAATACATGCCGCAGAAAGCCGAATTCCAATTGCATTATCTGGGTGTCTAAATCAAATAATGAGAACTCTGATTTTAGTTGGAGTAACGTGTTTACATGCACGAGCATTTTGGCAATCTCCGGGGAGGGCTGTCATCTGGGCACTGTACCATACAGGCCTGATTGATTGATTGCTGCAGAGTCCTTCTGAGAGGTTCTCCTCTCTCTACAGAGGAATGCTGGAGCTCTAACAGAGTGACCATTGGGTTCTTGGTCAACTCCCTGATGAGGGTCCTTGTCCCTTGAAGACTCAGCTTATGTCACTGACCAGCGCTAGGTTTGTAACCTGGAGGTTACAAACTTCTTCCATTTTTAGATGATGCTAGCCACTGTGCTTGTTGGGACCATTGATGCAGTAGAAATCTTAAATAAAAATCTTAGTAAATCTTAATAAAAAAATAAAAAAAACATTTAATCCATTTTGGGATAAAGCTGTAACATAGCATGTAACAAAAAACGTGAAGCACTGTCAATACTTTCTGATGCACTGTAATATCAGCCTGATGTCTCTAGATTAGTGTCAACACAACTTTCACATCATATTAATCTGAACACACAAATAAAACATGATGTCTGACCTCAGAGTTTCCAGTCTACAGTCTGGACTCCCCAGAAAACCACACAGATGATTTACTCCTGGACGCTGAAAGTCATTGAAATTCAGGTCCAGATGTTTCAGATGGGAGGGGTTGCATTTCATAGCTGACACCAGAGAATCCCAGCTGATCTCTGACAAACTGCAGCCAATCAATCTGAATAAAAAATAAAAGATATATATATGTAAAAAATACTGATAATCAATCAGATGTGTTCAGGTTTTAATGTTCAGATCAACATTACTACGTCCTAATCAATGAGCTGTTCTCTAAAATGAGTAGAATGTCTTTGTCCTTGTGTTATTGTGGATCATTATCATGTCAGCCTTCTACACACATCATCCAAACATCAACACAACATTCAGACAACTATTCATGTCAACACACATCAATAACATGCTGCTGACCTCAGTCAAGTCTCTCATTACAGGATCAGTATCAAATCACACATGTTGAAAACAAACTGTTCATTAGTTCATTGGTTCTATGACCTTCTTCTTCCTGTAAATGGTATCTCAGTAGGTTGGTGTCATTAAAATGTTAGGGTTAAAGATCAGACCGACCACCGATGACTGAGGAGACACCTGCTGATATTGACAACATGATGCTCCTTCATTTAAACTGACTGTTGCTGGTCTATTTTCTGTCAATCCTGACAAGAGAACTGTTTAATGTGATAAAAACATTCAGTGAACTGACCTCAGAGTCTCCAGTCTACAGTTTGGACTCTCCAGTCCAACACACAGCTGCTTCACTCCTGAATCCTGAAGGTTGTTGTAACTCATGTCCAACTCTATCAGATGGGAGGGGTTGGACTTCAGAGCTGAGGCCACGACTTCACAGAGACTCTCTGAGAGTCCACAGTCAGAAAATCTGTCATGAAACATAAAAAGCAAATATGTTAATGAAAATAGACTTATTATGCTCTCTGTCCACTATTTATAATGAGATTCGAGATTCTGATCAGTGAACAGTTACAGATGATTCAAGATACTTAAAGATCATCATTCTAGCTGCTGTTGACATTACCACATCCACAAGAGGAACATTTAGTCTTTAGTCAAAGAGAAATTAAACTGAAAACATGACAATCTCAGATCTGAACATCATTAAATATGAACATGATTTAATATAAGAGGATGAAAGATACTTTGATACCAGAGAGAGCTTCTTATTCAGTGTAATGGTCATGAATAAATATCATGAAGTGGTAATTTCCAAGAGGATTCATTTGGTCATAAACATTTTTATAGTCAGTTTGTCCTTTTTAATGTCTCAAAAAGTGACATTTTTTGATCAGTCAAAAATCGGTTGTCAGTGATGCAGGAAGACTGTGCCTTCGCTAGACAGGTCTCACATATCCCAGGAATGGGTGGAGCAAGTTCCTAGTTCTATTATTCTTTTATTAAATTATGTTTTTATGAACAGACCTACAGAAGACCGTATCAGACAAAACCACAAAACAGCAGCAAGCTGGAAAACCCATGAACCAAAAACCCCAACAGAAAGATCAGTTCCAGTTAAATGTGACAGGTACATTATGCATACATTATACATTACATTATATAGAGTGAAATACAGGGCGAACGAGAGAGAGAGAGAGAAATACCTAAAATACATTAATACAAATCCTCTTGTTTGTGTAGCAGAAATATTTACATTAATATAGTTGTTTCCATAGTCATTCAAAGGCATGCAGTAGTGCAGAAGACAGGTGAGAAAGTCCACAGGTGTGTATTTCATTATTGTCCTATGCCATCCCACCACTGAGGATGCTGCAGAATATTTTTACTAGCACAAAATGTCATAACATTATACATTTTTTTCTGATATATATCAGTTACACAGTCACTGGGAAGACCCAGAAAGAGTGAAATCAGGTTGAGTTCAAGCTCCTTCCTCGGAACCTTTTGCATTTCACACGTAACACCACTTCAATATTTTTGTATTTTTGCACAGGATCAGAAACAGTGAGTGAGATCAACAATATCTGTCTGACTTTTAAGACAAAATGGAAAGACATCCTTGCTGTATCTGTATCTGGACTCACCGAGCCTTCCTGCAGTTCCTCACAGCTGGAATCAGTCTCCATTTTCCCTCATCTGATGTGTTGAACTTCTTCAGGTCCAACTCATCCAGAACCTCCTCTGACATCTGCAGCATGTATGCCAGAGCTGAGCAGTGGATCTCAGAGAGTTCCTTCTCTGATCTGTTCTCTGACTTCAGGAACTCTTGGATCTCCTGATGAACTGAGAGGTCGTTCATCTCCATCAGACAGTGGAAGATGTTGATGTTTCTGTCAGGAGAAATGTTGGACATGTTCATCTTCTTCAGGTTGTTGATTGCTCTCTGGATGATTTCTGGACTGATCTCTGTCTGACCCAACAGACCTCTTAACAGTCTCTGGTTGGACTGCTGACAGACGCCATGAAGGAAGCGAACCATCAGGTCCAGGTGACCATTTTTAATCTGCAGGGATTTCTCCATGACTCTGTTCAGGAAGACATCCACAGTTGAGTCATTGTAGTTTTGTCCCAGGATGTCCTCCAGCACCTCTGTCTTCCTGTTGGTGTAACAATGGATCATGTAGACTGCAGCCAGAAACTCCTGAACACTCAGATGGACGAAGCAGAACACCTTGTCCTGGTACAGTCCTCTCTCCTCTTTAAAGATCTGTGTCAACACTCCTGAGTACACTGAGGCTGCTGTGATATTGATGCCACACTCTGTCAGGTCTGATTCATAGAAGATCAGGTTTCCTTTCAGCAGCTGATTAAAAGCCAGTTTTCCCAGAGACTCAATCATCTCCCTGGTCTCTGGACTCCAGTGTGGATCTGTCTCAGATCCTCCATCATACTTGACCTTCTTCACTTTGGTCTGAACCACCAGGAAGTGGATGTACATCTCAGTCAGGGTCTTGGGCAGCTCTCCTTTCTCTCTGGTTTTCAACACATCCTCCAGAACTGTAGCAGTGATCCAGCAGAAGACTGGCATGTGACACATGATGTGGAGGCTTCGTGATGTCTTGATGTGGGAGATGATGCTGCTGGCCTGCTCCTCATCTTTGAATCTCTTCCTGAAGTACTCCTCCTTCTGGGGGTCAGTGAACCCTCTGACCTCTGTCACCATGTCAACACACTCAGGAGGGATCTGATTGGCTGCTGCAGGTCGTGTGGTTATCCAGAGGCGAGCAGAGGGAAGCAGTTTCCCCCTGATGAGGTTTGTCAGCAGCACATCCACTGAGGTGGACTCTGTAACATCAGTCAGGATCTCAGTCTTGTGGAAGTCCAGAGGAAGTCGACACTCATCCAGACCGTCAAAGATGAACACAACCTGGAACTCTTCAAACCTGCAGATTCCTGCTTTTTTGGTTTCAGTGAAGAAGTGATGAATAAGTTCCACTAAGCTGAACTTTGTCTCTTGCAACACATTCAGCTCTCTGAAAGTCAATGGAAATGTGAAGTGGATGTCCTGGTTGGCTTTGTCTTTAGCCCAGTCCAGAGTGAACTTCTGTGTTAAGACTGTTTTCCCAATGCCAGCCACTCCCTTTGTCATCACTCTTCTGATTGGTCCATGTCTTCCAGGTGAAGCTTTAAAGATGTCTTCTGGTCTGATGGTTGTTTCTGGTCTGTCTAGTTTCCTGGATGCTGTTTCAATCTGTCTGACCTCATGTTCATCATTGACCTCCGTAGTCTCTCCCTCTGTTATGTAGAGCTCTGTGTAGATCTCATTCAGAAGAGTTGAGTTTCCTGCTTTAGCAATCCCCTCAAACACACACTGGAACTTCTCCTTCAGACTAGATTTAAGTTCATGTTGACAAGCTGGAGCAAAATGTTCTGAAGGAACAAACAACAAATAGATCAGTAAATGAATTTCCTTTACTTCCCCGAAAGAATAAGTGATTATATTGTATCTTGTTTCATCTCCTGAGACATAAGTAAATGTTTAATTCATTCATCAGGTTTAATGTTCATAGAAATCCTCTTACTGCTCTGCAGACGATCAGCCAGCTCCTTCTGCTTCATTCTCCTCAGGAAGTTCAGTGTGATCCTCACAAATGCCTCTCTGCTGCGCCTCCTCTGTTCTTCATCCTCACCCTCCAACACCTCCTCATCCTCCCCCTGACTCTCTTCTGGATAAACTGGACTCAGAACCATCTGGATCTTCTTCAGCTCGCTCTTCACAAAAGTGACAATGTTGTCCTCCAGCAGCTGGAACAGAAAACTATCTGAATGACAACCAGACTGAAATCATGGAGACAAACATCAGATCCATGTTGGACAGACTGACAGTCCACTGGTCTACAAAGAGCAGCATAGAGATGATGGAAAGTAGTTGTTGTCCATGTACAGACCTTAAATACGGAGTCCTGCTGTGTTTGATGCTGATGAACAGACTGACCACTGAGAACCTCTGGGTGACTCCTTTTCCTTGATCTCTTATCTTTCTTTTCAGTCCATCCTCTTTTCATTGACACCCCACTGGCTTCAGGTTCAGGTGAGTTTTGATTTTCCAGCTTCCTCCTAATAAACACAGACCAGACTCTACAACAAACTCAGATAACCCTGAGACATGTCCTGACAAGACCCTGACCCTAACTCATTCTGAATTTATTTTAGTCTCCTTTGAAGATACCATTTATATTCCCAACAATTATGTCAATATCCTGCTGCAATATCTGTACATATTCTGATGTCCAGAGTCATAACACTGGAACATAGTATGTTTGTACATGTTTGTAGTTGGCACTCACTCATTTTGCACTTGGTGGTGATGGTTGGATGCTAACTGCATTTCATTGCCTTGTACTTGAGCGTGCATAATGACAATTAATTTAGATCTGTGGAACTATGAATGTGTGCCTCACATGTTACATGTTTTTGTTAGTTCAGTAAGTCTTTGCTTTACATTTTCAGTACTGTGCAAAGGTTTTAGGCAGGTAGGAAAAAGGCCGGAAACTAAGAATGTTTTCAAAAGTGGAAGTGTTACTAGTTTATTTTCATCAATTAACAAAATGCAGTGAATGAAGAGAAATTTAAATTAAATGAATATTTGGTGTGACCACCCTTTGCCTTCAAGACAGCATCAGTTCTGTGTAGGTAGGCTATGTAGCTGTATGTTTGAGCTCTTTATCATGCTGCAAAATAAATTTGGGGACAATCATACACCTCCCTGATGGTACTGTATGAAGATAAGTACCTGCCTGTATTTCTCAGTATTGAGAACACCATTAATCCTGACCATATGTCCAACTCCACTTTCAGAAATGCAGCCCAAAACTTACAAGGAGCCTCCACCATGCTTTACTGTTGTCTGCAGACACTCATTATTGTAACACTCTCCAGCCCTGAACAAACTGCCTTCTGCTACAGCCAAATATTTCAAATTTTGACTCACCAGTCCAGATCACCTACTGCCCCAGTCCCTATGTTTCCATGCATAGTTGAGTCTCTTGGCCTTATTGCCATGTCAAAGGATGGAGTTTTGACTGCAACTCTTCCATGAAGACCACTTCTGGCAAGACTTCTCCAGACAATAGATGGGTGTACCTGTGTCCCACTGATTTCTGACAGTTCTGAGCTGATGGCTCTGCTGGACATCATCTTCAACTTTCCTTGGCAGACCACACTGTGTCTATGATTCTCAATGTTGCCCATTTCTTTGTGCCAAAAGAGCTTGAACAACACATCTTGAAATCTGCTTTGAAATATTTGTCTGGTAGAGACATTGCTGATGCAGTATGACTACCTTGTGTCTTGTCACTAGCCTTAAAATAGTGTATTACCTGTGACATGAAAGTGTCTTCCACAACCTCACATTGTTTCCCCCACACCTGCCTAAAACTTTTGCACAGTACTTTATATATTTTTGTTTATCTTGTGAATAATTTGAAGAAGAATCCAGAAGATAAAGAGCAGCAAACAAACACAGAGGTCAGAACTAAATGAAATAATCATGGCCGTGTTTACATGGAGGCTTATATGGGACCTTTAAAATCCATGAAAACAAAACTTCACAAACTGACAAGCAGCTTGAACCCAAAGATGAGGAGAGATGAAAGTTGCTGTACTAACATTTTACCTCTTTGCATCAGAAGGATGTTCTTGATAAAAGTTAATGATGCGACCCATCGAATTGTCGCTCTTGAGGGACACACAGCTGGGAACAGGTTCAGATTCCGGCGTCTCTGGTCTGAATTTCTGCTTTGTTCTTCAACACAACACAGAAAGTTTTCTGATGTCAGAATAAACGTCCTGGTTACTTTTACAGATTAGTTGTAAAGGAACAGTGTTGAAGTGAATGCTATCTGATTAATGCAGAAGCTGCAGAAGTTCAAGGTTAAATATGCACAGAAATGTATTTATATTGTTTAAAACACAGTGATTAATATTTATTATTGGATTTAAATATGGTTACCTGTTTGTAGTACAAGGCGGTTCTTGTTTAAAATTACAATTAAGAAGTTCAATTAACATGTTGCTTTTGTAGGACTAGCAGCTCATTAAATTTTTGAAGTGGCACTAACAACTCACCTTAGTTTTTGTTTATATTCAGAGATACTGTCATTTGACTTGTAACTCTTTATGGACACACTGCTGGGTTCAGGTTCAGGTTCATTCCTGTGAATGATAAAGGACCTGTGAAGTTGAGTTCTGACATGTAGAAGAGTCATGTAGAGTTAGAGGCATTCATCTCACCTCTGATCTTTGGTCTCGTTCTCATGTTCTCCACTCAGAGTGGTTTTAGAGGGAGGGACTCCCTCCTCTCTGTCCTCACACTGATCCATGCTGCTAGATTCAAATCAGACAGTGTATTTGACTGGAGATGTCCAGAGTAAACACAACTAAAGAACACGTTTACAACTTTCAGTTTACTTAACAACATTTTACAGCTTTTATCTGGTGTGAAAGGTGGATTAGTTTGTACTTTGATCGATGTCAGTCATCATTAATATGAGGCCATGGTGAAAAATCACCTACTGTAATGAGAGAAAATAGATCCTGATCAGTGGAGGGGAGGGAAAATAAATATACTACTTGTATAATTCATGCATTTAAATGTATGTTTTGAAAAAATTCATATATTATTGTTTTCTGGACTATTGGAGCAAAATCAAACTTCTGAATACAACTTCAATATATAAGACATACTGTATGTTTTAATGTAAGATCAAGATCACTGAATCAATTTTAACTCAATTAGATCTAGAAGCAAACATCATTGTGTTCATCTGATGATCGTTTCCATGGCAAATATATCCATATCCAACCTCCCTGTATCTCTTCCTTTACTCCTCTTTCAAACCTTCACTGAATTTCATTGCATCAACACAAAATGTTTACATCCTCCATCCCAAACTTGTATTTTCAGCTCTGACAACTGATACTAAAGAGTTATAGACTATAAACTACTGACTTGACCTTCAGACAGAGTTTACACCGTGAAAAAGATCTGTGACACAACGGTGGTGAATGTGAAAGTAACTTTAGACTTAAATCTGAGGCTGGATCCCGATTAATGAAGATTTAATAATTTAATTTAATCTGATGATTTGATTCCAGTGAATCATTTATCTGATAATAATGTAGACTGATCTTCAAACAGAGTGATACAAACTTAATAATGAAATAAGAAGTGAACATCTTCTACAAACATTACAGAGCAGAAACAAACATTAAAGTTACTGAAGACAAAGTGAAAGCTGAAAACAAATCAAACTTACAGTTTATTTAAGCAGTCCAGAGAGATGAAGAAGACTCCACTCCAACCTGAACACTGAACAGGCGAACTACTTCTCAGCAATGATGTAACGTTCCTTATCGAGGCTTCGAAGCGTGTGCCGAATAGGAGAGGGCGGTATCGAGGCTTGTTTACATTTAGGGGAGGAGCAGAAAATGATGACGTCCGAAGCCTCGCTGCCCGGCTGATACCACGTGACTGATTCAGGAAGTGGTTCGCCTAAGACCTGCCACAGTGGAGAAATTGCTGTTTTTAAATATAATCACTGGCCATACCGCAACGTTACAAAAGCACAATCATTGTCCATACCCCAACCCCAACCACCCTCACCTCATTGTAAATGATCATTTCCATTTTCATCATTTCCAAATAATCATTTTCCATACTGCCAGTATATATATATATATATATATATATACACAGTATACTGCCATCACTACAATATACATGTTTTGCATACTTCTTTATTTTGCTGACAGTTTTTTTCACAGGCTTTCTGCAAAATGCCACACACTTCAAACTCATGCCAACCGATATTTTTGCATTCAGTAGATGTCCTATTAGAGAAAATGAAGCTTCAAAAAGCTTTGCGCGAGTGAACCAATTGGATGAAAGGCTTCTATGCTTCATGAAGCTTCATCTGCCCATCACTACTTCCTGGATCAAGGGTCAGTTCACCTGTGGTTAGGCAGGACAGGAAAGAGGGATGTAGATTTTCACAATAAGATAACAATTTATCAGGCATATTTGTTCTTGATTCATTTAATTATTGTCAGTTTGAAATATTTTTCTCTAAATTATTTCATGTGTAGGATCTCAAATATCAGTGTGTTCAGTTGTTAGTTTAAGCCAGTTTTATAATAATAACTAGAAAGACATAACATTATTGCTGATATATAAATATTTCACAGGGAATATTTTTATTTTTGGTTCACTAAGTTCATTTTGATTTTTAAACAGATTGTCAGTGCAAGACTTGAGTGTTTTACTAACAAGTAAATGATGTGAATAAATCCTCACTGTAACTTAGCTGTCTGCTGTGAAAGATTCAGTTTGTTCCTCCTCATTATAAACAGACAGACCACACTGCGTTGTCTGTCCACAATGTTGTAATAAAACATAGTCTGCAGTGTTATATCTAAAAAATTGTTTATGATACTTTTCATTCATAAATGTTCAGTGATTGACTCCACTTAGGTTATTGATGGCATTTGGTGGTGAAACAGTGAACTGCAAAAGATTCAACAACATGACAGTCAGTGACAGGTAGATACAGTGGTAGAAAAATATGTCAAAATATTGTGAACAATTGTAGTGCAGCAGTGAGCCACTGCCAGGCTAAAGGTGAAGGACTCAGTCCATCATAACATTATTTAATTGTTTAGCTTAAACTATCGTGAATCACCTTCTCACATAAAAAAGCTTAAATATCATATTTTCTCTGAATGGTCCTTGAATGATGAAGTGGAGACACAGTAAGATGATGACTATGTTCATCTGTTGAGCATCTGTAGGTGTGATGTGTTGTTTAGTGTTTAACCTTTTAACGGTGTATTCTGACCTTTTATGGAATTGGTTCGAAGAACGAAACAGCAGGGTTACATTAGATATGATTTAAATCACTTTCCGTCTGAAAATTAAAGCAATTTCTTTGTCAATGTTCAAGTGACCTGATTTGTCTTCCCCTCGTGGTCATAATGTGAACTGCAATACATCCAAATCTAAATTAATGGCGACAACAAGCAGTTGATTCAATCAGTTGATGACTCAGCTGACCTCCTCACAGCCTCCTATTTAAATACAGCCAAACAAACTAAATAAATAAATAAATACAGCCTAACTTCACCTCTTCCTCCGCTAGTCTTTCAGCAACTCAGCTCCTACTTTGTGCTACGTCTATCCAGTACGATGCCACTATATTCTCATTACATTTTGATTATACGTGTTTGGTTTAGTCAGATGTATGTATCTATGATAGATGTATGTTTATTTCTCCTCCTTTACTCTTTCTTCTCAGTTCTACCCAGTTGGCTTCAGGCAGATGTGTCCCTCCATATAAGTTGGGTTCTGCTCAAGGTTTGCTCCTGTTGAAAGGGAGTTTTTTTTTTCTTGCCATCATCCCAATCAGGCTTACTCTGGAGGTTTCAAACTGATTTTTGTAAAGCATCTTGTAACAATTTGTATTGCTGGAACATGTCAGGTTGTTCTTTCCTGCTGTGGACCCTGATGTAGCCTTTCATGATGGCTCTTGAAGGGCAGGAAGGTGGGTTTCTACACCAGTGTGTGAAAGAGTAGGGGGTCCCACAACAGAACCATACTGCCAAAGATTACTTGTGCAAATAAATTTTCATTTTGACAAAGAAACCATGGCTGAACTGTTATTTACCAGAATTTCCTAAATAGAAAACTCTGCTGTACATTATTGAATCATCTTTCAATCATTCACAGGTTAAAGCTTTTGAAATGATGATTTGGTGAAAATAATTGTTCTAAGATGCTGGAATCTACTGAATGGACAAACAAGTGAAGACAGACAGTGAGAAATATCAGTAAGGACTGTTGATGATGTTAAACGTAAAAACATCTGGATATAGTTCTCCTCTTGACTCCACCTCCCAGTAACAAGGTCCACTCAGAGTCTCTCTACTCACAAGCTCAGTGTAGGTGAATTAATCAATTAATATATATATATATATATATATATATATCAGATTAATTACTATCTAATCTGATGCGTCAGTTCTCCATACAGTGATCATCTAAACCAGTTCACAAGGACCTTTCTGACAACGACTTAAGTGAAATATATGATTTATTTACATGAATGGTGAATAATGAATAATAAATAATATGATGAATACTATAAGTAATGATGTAACACAATTGGATAATTTCCCACAGCACACCTGACAATCTCTCAGGACACACTAGTGTGCCGCAACAGTGGTTGAAAAACACTGTGTTAACTAATGGTATGCTATACTAACTAACAATACAAAAAAGAAGGAATGGTAGGTTAAAATCGGTAGTAAGGTTGCTTACGATAGAACCAGTTTTGCTTTGTAGAATTTAAACATATTAAAACGGTATGCCAGTATTACTCAATAGAATTACATTCCAAAGGTATTTCCTTAACTAGCCCCTGGATGGCAGTATGGTTCCATGTTAGAAACTAAAATAAAGCTAACTTTTCATTATAAAGCCTACAAAGATAATCAAAACACGGTTTTGTTGCAGAACACAACCTAGGTGTGATGATATTTCACAGTTTCTCATTCTAGGGGAAGATGAGTACTGCAGTTCAGATTTATTAACGGTCCAACGGTGACAGTAGTTGTGGTAGGTAGGTAGGTAGGTAGGTAGGTAGGTAGGTAGGTAGGTAGGTAGGTAGGTATATTACTTTATCCATCCCCAAAGGGAAATTAGGTTGTCACAGCAGTCCGGTATTTGGGTACAATAAAATACAATAGAATAAAATACTGAGGTATAAAAATAAAGGCATTATCTGTGGAGTACCTGGATGTGGAATAGAACATCCATGGGAACAGTCTTAAAATGCAAATAATTCTTTGTGTCTTGTGGCATTGGAATGTGCCTAAGAGCTTGTTTTATGGCATTGCTTTATGGATTCAGAAATCTGCAAAGGAAAAGAAAACACTTCACAAATCAGATGTTCTCCTACATCAGGACTCAGCTCATCCTCTCTCAGCTCACATACCGTCCTGTTTACCTTTACTTCCACCTATAGAGAGAAGAAGAAAGAAGAGAGGAGACTATTTAGTGTTGCCAGAGACTCTTTTCATCAGGTGTCAGTCAGTACATTTACATGGATGTGAAAAAAACTTAAGTGTATGTAAACACTCCGACTAAAATCGGAGTTACCTGATTATCATCTCATTATCCGATTAAGACACCCAGATAATGTGTTTTGTGATTCTCCAGCATGTATAGGCTTAATTGGACAACGTTGTTACAGCGTGACAACGGAGCCAGTAGAAAAAAAAGTCTGGGGGATAGCTTGCATCTTATCTGCACCAGATGTAGCACAAACGTTACATACGAGATTAAAAAAATTTACTATTATCCATACGGTTGGTGTATAACATGCTGATCTGCCACATGAACGACTCACGACTTATATGACATAATATAATACCATAGCTCGATTAAGCTGTGCACGTAAACGCACATGACGGATGCAGCACATCCAGTATAAAGAGCAGCAGGGACTTCAGTCCTGTTCAGAGCAGCTGTGGAGCTCAGCCAGCTTCCTTTCAGCTTCATGTTAACGTCTTGGAGCTGGAAGCTCACAGACCTGCACAGACTTTTAGCATCAAGTCTGTTTCCTCTGCACATTTTTGTCAAGTCCACAGAGGAAATAAACTGCTGAGAGTCATCAACGCTTCATTACTGCACAAACACTTTAGTAATGGATTTCCAGCTGTTCCATTTCAATAAAGAGTCTGAGTGTGTTGATGAACATCTCATGTGTTTCTGAAGCATCAGCTGACTAAGAAACATTGAAGATATCTGATGAAACTAATGACAGAGATACAGATGTGATGACTGGACCTCAGCAGAGGTTCTGCTCTGTAGAAAGACCACATGGTTACTAAATGTAATGATGGTTCTGTGATTTACAGGCTTCAGTCAGACTGATCTCAGAGCTGTGACAAAGACGAAACTGATCAGTTGTTTAGTTTTGAGGTGAGAGAACAAAGAGTCTGAGATCAGATCTGATGAATGAGGACCACTGTCTCTAATTATCTAGTAAGAATCCACATTTATTTCCTGAAAACATCAACACAACAAGCTTCAGGATGATCTGATTGTCTGACTGTTGTCTCTGTCTTTCTGTCCAGTCTGTCTCCATTCTCCTCTGACAGCATCTCTGAAGAAAACAGCAGCAGGTTTCCAGGAAACACTTTAGATTCTGTGTCTAGTACAAAACTACTGAAAGAAGAATGAACTGACTCCAACCCTCCACTCACCTCAGAGTCTTCAGTGTACAGTATGGACTCTTGAAACGATTAATCAGCTGCTTCATATCTGAATCCAGCAGGCTGTTTTCACGCAGGTCCAGATGTTTCAGATGGGAGGGGTTGGACTTTAGGGCTAAGACCAGAGAATCACAGCTGATCGCTGACAAACTGCAGCCCCTCAATCTGAATAAAGAATAAAAGATGTTAATAAAATCATTGATAATCAGACGTGTCTAAACTTTCAACTAACACTCATCGTTGAGATGACAGACAGAATTTATGGCAAGAAAAGCAAAAATATGAGCAGGAAGAAAATTACATCTTTATGGTTAGAATTATGTGTGAACATAAATTAAGTTCAGTTTGTAAGTAAACAAATCAGATCCACAGTAGTAAGAGACATCTAGTAAACTGACCCCAGAGCCTCCAGTCTACAGTTTGGACTCTCCAGAAAACTACACAGATGTTTGACTCCTGAATCCAGCAGGTAATTGTCACTCAGGTCCAGAAGTTTCAGATGGGAGGGGTTGGACTTCAGAGCTGAGGCCAGAGAATCACAGCTGATCTCTGACAAACTGCAGCCCCTCAATCTGAAAAAAGAATAAATGATGTTAATAAAATCATTAATAACCAATCAGATGTGTTCAGGTTTTAATGTTCAGATCAACATTATTACTACTCAATGAGCTGTTCTCTAAAATGAGTAGAGTGACTTTGTCCTTGTGTTATTGTGGATCATCATCATGTCAGCCTTCTACACACATCATCCAAACATCAAGACAACATTATTCGTGTCAACACAAATGTAGAGGAAATAAGTTATTAAACAATTAAGTGTAATAACTGCACTCTTCGAAAGGGGGGCACCACCTACAGAAAGGGGGTACCATCTGCAGACATACACTGTACTCTGTACTCATCATATCTGAGGCAACAGCTCTCTGTGCTAGGATCATCTATTTCCAGCTCACAAAAACCCAACGACTTAAGTGAAATATGTGGTTTTCACAAAATGGTGAATAGTGAATAATCAACAATATGATGAATGATATGACAGTGTAATGGAAAATTATGAGAATACCGAACCAGCGGTACTGAAACGTTGAGAGCAGTTTGATGAACAGATGTTTCAGGTCTGGACCTCAGCGATGGTTACAGCGGAGTCTTCCTCAGTGTTACGCAGACCAAGTGGCATTTATGAAGTTGCCGTGTAGCAACTTGAGATGATGTGTGGTAAAAAGTCAATAATTTAATCGAAATATATTTCCGATTCCAAAATATCTACAAATATATTATTAATGCCTAACTGCTGTGATCGTTAAGATAAAATCACCTCGAACTTTGAAAAAGTCGTGCATGTGGCGAGAATAATTCGAAAATAAAACTTCGAGTTAAAAGTAAAAGTATCACAAAGACAAAAATGAGAGCCAAGACAAAAATACAACTAAGAGGAGATGAATAGAACTAAGAACGGAAAACTGCCCGGCTCTTATCTTCCCTTCTCTCCAGGGTGTGTCTCTTTGTTACGAGACTGGTCTTTGCCCCTTAAAATGATTTACATATCAGTGCTTTTATTTCAAGAGCATTAAATAACGGTTGTACTTCTCACAATGTTAAACTCAGAAGTAGGATAGAGAGACATGAAATCAAACAATCAATGAAACATCATGTTGACGTGTAAACACATTCATTCATTTCTACAACTTTCCTGAATATCCTAATTCCTACAATTAAATACTAATAGTAAGCAACGCTAAGTAATAGCAAGACTAGCAAAGATTATATTTGGGCCATAATAACAGTCTTGCTTTGCAGAACATAGATGTAATAAAACGCTATAACAATAATACTTGATAGAATTACATTCCAAAGACATTTCCCTTCGCCAGCCTCTGGATTGCAGTATGGCTCCACGGTAGTGACTTATGATTAAAATACTCAAAGGCTAATTTCGTCTTTATAAGAGCTAGAAAAATGATCAAAGCTTTATTGTGACACAAATAACGAGCTGCATTTAGATTAAACATTGTATTTTTGGTTGGAAGTGTACATCTCATAGTTTCTAGTTCTGGTCAGAGAGAGATCCTGCAGTCCTAATTATTTTCACAATCTTTATCTGCCACAGGTGGTCCAAGATGACACTTGTTAGTCTGCTTCTTCTTATCTTAGGGATAGATTACATGTAAACAGAAGAAAAATCTTAAATCCTTCATTCGTTGGCACGGGAAGGTGCTTTAAAGCGTGTTTTATGGCTTTGTTTTTATGGACTCAAAAATCTGAAACAAAAACAGTCCAGTCCATAATGGACTGTCAAGTGAAATGACCTCTCCTGTTGGGTGAGGGGAGAAATAAGATGTTCTCCTACACACATCAATAACATGCTGCTGACATCAGTCAAGTCTCTCATTACAGGATCAATATCAAATCACACATGTTGAAAACAAACTGTTCATTAGTTCATTGGTTCCATGACCTTCTTCTTCCTGTATTTGGTATCTCAGTAGGTTGGTGTCTTAAAATATTAAAGGACAAGTTCATATTTTCAAGTCTGTCTTCAAACAACAGTCACATGTCAGATGAACATTACAAAGTTCTTAGAATTCCTACTGTCCACACTGAGTGTGAAGTGGTCTCTTCCTAGCACAACTACACTGGAAGAAATGACTTGATGAGTTTCTCCACAGACAGTATGAACAGAAAGAATGATTCCTGACTCCAATAACTCTTTAAATGTACATGTGAACACTCGACTTGTACTGATTTGAGAACAGACCGACCACCGATGACTGAGGAGACACCTGCTGATATTAACAACATGATGCTCCTTCATTTAAACCAACTGTTGCTGGTCCATTTTCTATCTGTCAATCCTGACAAGAGAACTGTTTAATGTGATAAAAACATTCAGTGAACTGACCTCAGAGTCTCCAGTCTACAGTTTGGACTCGTCAGTCCAACACACAGCTGCTTCACTCCTGAATCGAGAAGGTCATAGTAGTTGTTACTCAGGTCCAACTCTGTCAGATGGGAGGGGTTGGACTTCAGGGCTGAGACCAGAACTTCACGGTGACTCTCTGAGAATCCACAGTCAGAAAATCTGTCATGGCATAAATTCACATCAGTGATTCATTTTCTTATTTGACATGACACAATAATTCTCATCAGTTTCTCTTAAACCTGCAAACTTCTAAATTTTAATTTATTTTAATCTGCAAATTAATGGAGATAAATTCAGTTACATTTAGACTTCGTCAACACAGTCTGTCAGTGTGATCTGATCACACATCTGACTCACAAAGTCTGATTGAAATGACAAAAATGTAGAAACAACCCTTTAAGGTACATTTAAAACAGAATTTTGCAAGTAATGTCTAATAACAGATATTACTCAACAGACAGCTCTAAAATCATAAAGGACGATAAACACAAGGAAATCTACATTCTCACAGTGTTGGAAACAGCTGGAGAACATCTGTAACAAAATACAACTGACATGTCATATTTGCAATAAACAAGATGAACACTGTTTAATAGGGTGATAATTGTATAGTGTCAACTTTTAAAGAACCAAGCTAATCTAAACTGATTTATAATGTCAATCACATCTGGACTCACAGAGCCTTTCTGCAGTTCCTCACAGCTGGAATCAGTCTCTGTCGTCCCTCCCATGATGTGTTGAACTTCTTCAGGTCCAACTCATCCAGAACCTCCTCTGACATCTGCAGCATGTAGGCCAGAGCTGAGCAGTGGATCTCAGAAAGCTCCTTCTCTGATCTGTTCTCTGACTTCAGGAACTCTTGGATCTCCTGATGAACTGAGAGGTCGTTCATCTCCATCAGACAGTGGAAGATGTTGATGTTTCTGTCAGGAGAAATGTTAAACATGTTCATCTTCTTCAGGTTGTTGGTGACTCTCTGGATGATTCTTTTGCTGATCTTTATCTGACCCAGCAGACCTCTTAACAGTCTCTTGTTGGACTGCAGACAGACGCCATGAAGGAAGCGAACCATCAGGTCCAGGTGACCATTTTTACTCTCCAGGGATTTCTCCATGACTCTGTTCAGGAAGACATCCAGAGTTGAGTCATTGTAGTTTTGTCCCAGGAAGTCCTCCAGCACCTCTGTCTTCCTGTTGGGTGTAACAGTGGATCATGTAGACTGCAGCCAGAAACTCCTGAACACTCAGATGGACGAAGCAGAACACCTTGTCCTGGTACAGTCCTCTCTCCTCTTTAAAGATCTGTGTCAACACTCCTGAGTACACTGAGGCTGCTCTGATATCGATGCCACACTCTGTCAGGTCTGATTCATAGAAGATCAGGTTTCCTTTCAGCAGCTGATCAAAAGCCAGTTTTCCCAGAGACTCAATCATTTCCCTGGTCTCTGGACTCCAGAGTGGATCTGTCTCAGATCCTCCATCATACTTGACCTTCTTCACTTTGGTCTGAACCACCAGGAAGTGGATGTACATCTCAGTCAGGGTCTTGGGCAGCTCTCCTCTCTTTCTGGTTTTCAACACATCCTCCAGAACTGTAGCAGAGATCCAGCAGAAGACTGGCATGTGACACATGATGTGGAGGCTTCGTGATGTCTTGATGTGGGAGATGATCTTCTTGGCTTTATTTTTACTGAACCTCTTCCTGAAGTACTCCTCCTTCTGGGGGTCAGTGAACCCTCTGACCTCTGTCACCATGTCAACACACTCAGGAGGGATCTGATTGGCTGCTGCAGGTCGTGTGGTTATCCAGAGGCGAGCAGAGGGAAGCAGTTTCCCCCGATGAGATTTGTCAGCAGCACATCCACTGAGGTGGACTCTGTAACATCAGTCAGGATCTCAGTGTTGTGGAAGTCCAGAGGAAGTCGACACTCATCCAGACCGTCAAAGATGAACACAACCTGGAACTCTTCAAAGCTGCAGATTCCTGCTTCTTTGGTTTCAGTGAAGAAGTGATGAACAAGTTCCACCAAGCTGAACTTTCTCTCTTGCAACACATTCAGCTCTCTGAAAGTCAATGGAAATGTGAAGTGGATGTCCTGGTTGGCTTTGTCTTCAGCCCAGTCCAGAGTGAACTTCTGTGTTAAGACTGTTTTCCCAATGCCAGCCACTCCCTTTGTCATCACTCTTCTGATTGGTCCATGTCTTCCAGGTGAGACTTTAAAGATGTCTTCTGGTCTGATGCTTGTTTCTGGTCTGTGTAGTTTCCTGGATGCTGTTTCAATCTGTCTGACCTCATGTTCATCATTGACCTCTGTAGTCTCTCCCTCTGTGATGTAGAGCTCTGTGTAGATCTCATTCAGAAGAGTTGAGTTTCCTGCTTTAGCAATCCCCTCAAACACACACTGGAACTTCTCCTTCAGACTAGATTTAAGTTTGCGGTGACAAACTGCAGCTTCATGTCCTGAATGAACAAACAACAAATAAGATCAGTGAATACATTTACAACATTTCCTGATAGAATGAGTGAATATACAGTTACTTGTTCCATCTCTTAAGACGTTTGTAAATGTTTAATTCATTCATCAGCTTCAATGTGCATAGAAATCCTCTTACTTCTCTGCAGACGATTAACCAGCTCCTCCTGCTTCATTCTCCTCAGGAAGTTCAGTGTGATCTTCACAAATGCCTCTCTGCTGCTCCTCCTCTGCTCTTCATCCTCACCCTCCAACACCTCCTCATCCTCCCTCTGACTCTCTAAGCATTCTGGGTAATCTGGACTCAGATCCCTCTGAATCTTCTTCAGCTCCTTCTTCACGAAAGTGACAATGTTGTCCTCCAGCAGCTGGAACAGAAAACTCTCTGAATGACAACCAGACTGAAATCATGGAGACAAACATCAGATCCATGTTGGACAGACTGACAGTCCACTGGTCTACAAAGAGCAACATGGAGATGATGGAAAGTAGTTGTTGTCCATGTACAGACCTTAAATATGGAGTCCAGCTGTGTTTGATGAACATTTAAACTTTGCTGCTTCACTCTGTGAATGAATCATCAACAATTAGTTCACATTATTGTCTCCACCATCTGTAATCAATGTGTGTTTTCCTCACAAACATAAACCACAGTGAGTTAATGATAGTGTGTTGTGTAGTGAATGTTGTGATCAGAATAATCTCTACTGTGACATTAATAAAGAGCTGATACCATTGATCAATTCTAAACCTCTTTGTTTTACATACAATACTCCTTCAGATAATGGCTATAGTATCAGTTAATCACAGGGACAAAAGGACAGTGTCCTGAACTATTTACCCCTCACAGACACAAAATATCACATGTAGAAGACATACTAATAGCTTTCAGAGCCTTTATATCTTACTTCATTGAAGCAGATAATTTCCTTTTAAAGTTAAAGAATCGATATCTCATCGTAGAACTGGGTTCACGTTCTGGTTGTTTTGAGTCTGGTTTCTGTTGTATCCTGGTAGATGGAGAGAAATCCTCAGTTTATCAGGTTTAAACAAGGATAAGATGAAACTTGTCAAAGTCCAACAGGAATATAATCACATACACACACCCAGAAAGCCTCTGACATGACACAGTAACCTAGTCTAAAGGTGCTGCTTGTGTTACCAGCAGATGATGACAACATGAATTTTCCACAGTCTGTTCAGGAGAGACGTATTGTGGCTCTATAGTAGCAGGATTAACTCAGAAGTAAATCTGACCATGATGTTAATTTTAAATTAATTTAAATCTTACTTCTTCACAGTTGAGGGTTCTTGTCTTTTAAAGGTAATCTCTGCATCCTTTGATTGATCACTCTTCATAGACACACAGCTGGGTTCAGGTTTCTGCTGCTTCCTGATGGATTGAGAGAAATTCACTAATTATCAACATTCAACAAGTCCAACAAAGTTGTAAGCTTCACACGATGAACATAGTATTTCACATATAAACTCCAGATGACAGTTATTATTTCTTTACCTCTTCACAGTTGAGGGTTCTTGTCTTTTAAAGTCAATACCAGCACCCATTGATCGATCACTCTTCATAGACACACAGCTGGGTTCAGGTTTTAAGTCGTCAGATTCTTCTCTTTGATGACTCCTAGGAGACAAACATGAAAAACATTATCTCACAGTTACTGAAGCTGCTATAAAAACTAGAAAGAGCAGATCACTGTGGACCAACTGGACCACTGAGACCAGCTGAAAACCTGACTGAACACAAGGGGGCGCTCACTGACTTCTGTACTTCTTGTAACATTATCTTACCTTTTCTCAGATAAATGTTGTTGTTTAAAATGCTGTTCTACACTCAGAGTGGTTTTAGAGGGAGGGACTCCCTCCTCTCTGTCCTCACACTGATCCATTCTGCTGGATTCACGTCAGCTCACACACACTTTCTACCTTCACCTGCAGAGGAAACACAAATCATTCACCTGAACATCAAATCCTTGATATCATTTCTGCTGTAAAAACATCAGCTGCTCCTCCAGTGACTGGTTCTTATTTTCTGATTCATATCAGAGTCAGTGGATGAAGTCAGACAGTGACTCTACTATCAGCTGTTGTTCTACTATCAGTCCACTAGATGGAGACATGAAGCTGTAGAAATGAAAAGCTGTTAAACCGACACAGACTCTGACACGACATAAAGAACTTTATGTTTTATTTTGACTTGAGTGGTGGAGATGATGGTTTTATACCCCTGGACCCTAGAGACTCTGACACAGGTGAGCTACTTCCTGGAACGAGTCCGGCTTCACTGTGATGGAGTCAGAACAGGTTAGACTGGTTCAACAGCAGGCCCCCTTTTTCCTGAACGTTCACTTTTTCTTAAGTATTTCTGTTGGAACTAAACTGATTCAAAGAGTTAATCATTATAAACTACCGACTTGACCTTCAGACAGAGTTCACACAGAGGAAAAGGGACACAACGGTGGTGAAAGTGAAAGTAACTTTAGATTTAAATCTGTGGCTGGATCCAGATGAATGAAGATTTAATAATTTAATTTAATCTGATCATCATACTGTTTGATTCCAGTGAATCATTAATCTAATAATAATGTAGACTGGTCTTCAAGCAGAGTGACACAAACTTAATAATGAAATAAGAAGTGAACATCTTCTACAAACATTACAGAGCAGAAACAAACATTAAAGTTACTGAAGACAAAATTAAAGCTTTAAACAAATCAAACTTACAGTTTATTAAACCAGTCCTGAGAGATGAAAAAGACTCCACTCCAACCTGAACACTGAACAAGTGAGTTAGCTACTTCTTGGAATAAAGCAGGTTTTTACCTGTGACAGAGACAGGACAGGTTATCCAGGTTTATCCATCAACATGTCTGATCTTGATTCATAATCTTCTGTATCAGTGTGTTCAGGTTTCAGTTTAAGGAGTTTATTAATAATTACAAAGATTAAACATGCTGATAATTATATTTTAACTACATTTTCTCGTTAACACAGATTGTCAGTGCAGGACTGGAGTATTTTACTACAGTGCGGTGCTTTTACTAAAGTAAAGTCACTTTAACCAACTCAGCATCAGCATTACTCATGTTATAGCACATGGCTGCTTATATATTTACAATTAAAAGATGTCATGAAATAAAATTGTGCATCCACAACATCACTGTACTCTGTACAATTTTTATTTTATTGAAAACATAGAAATTGCAAAAAACATTTCTCAGAAAAATGGCAGACTTCCTGTACTCTGACATCTATAATTACTCTTTAATATAAGAACGTTTCCCACTTTTACTTCATATTTTATGTGGTATTTTCAATGTTTCCTGACACAAAGTAAAAGAAATACACAAAGAAAAACGCTTCCCATGTAGAAGAACTGTTTTAGCTGAAGTTCTAAATGTTAAAAGACAGGTATAATGTTACTTAATAACAATAACAATAATAATAATAATAATATATATATATATATATTCAGTCTTGACTCCATGAATGTCTTTAGTGGAGATTTGGCTCCATCTAGAGGTGAAAATTCAAGAGGAACTGGACTTTATTTGTTGGTTCTGTTAGAATAGATTGATTGCTGCTCTGTTGTTGATGTTAAATGAGAAACATGTGGATGAAGCTCTCCTCTTGACTCCACCTCCCAGTAACATGGTCCAGTCAGAGTCTCTCTACACACAAGCTGCTGCTGATTCAACCTCTGGATCATCAGGATTCAGCTCATCCTCTCTCAGCTCACATACCATCCTGTTTAGAACAATTGCACACATCTGGAGATAGAAGAAGGAAGAACAGAGGAGATGATTTAGTGTTTCCAGAGACTTTTTTCATCAGGTGTCAGTCAGTGATGCAGCACATCCAGTATAAAGAGCAGCAGGGACTTCAGTCCTGCTCAGAGAAGCTGTGGAGCTCAGCCAGCTTCCTTTCAGCTTCATGTTAACGTCTTGGAGCTGGAAGCTCACAGACCTGCATAGACTTTTAGCATCAAGTCTGTTTCCTCTGTAGATTTCTCTCAAGTCCACAGAGGAAATAAACTGCTGAGAGTCATCAACGCTTCATTGCTGCACAAACACTTTAGTGATGGATTTCCAGCTGTTCCAACTCAATAAAGAGTCTGAGTGTGTTGATGAACATCTCATGTGTTTCTGAAGCATCAGCTGACTAAGAAACATTGAAGATATCTGATGAAACTAATGACAGAGATACAGATGTGATGACTGGACCTCAGCAGAGGTTCTGCTCTGTAGAAAGACCACATGGTTACTAAATGTAATGATGGTTCTGTGATTTACAGGCTTCAGTCAGACTGATCTCAGAGCTGTGACAAAGATGAAACTGATCAGTTGTTTAGTTTTGAGGTGAGAGAACAAAGAGTCTGAGATCAAATCTGATGAATGAGGACCACTGTCTCTATTCATCTAGTAAGGCTGTCAGCTGGAATCCACATTTATTTCCTGAAAACATCAACACAACAAGCTTCAGGATGATCTGATTGTCTGACTGTTGTCTCTGTCTTTCTGTCCAGTCTGTCTCCATTCTCCTCTGACAGCATCTCTGAAGAAAACAGCAGCAGGTTTCCAGGAAACACTTTAGATTCTGTGTCTAGTACAAAACTACTGAAAGAAGAATGAACTGACTCCAACCCTCCACTCACCTCAGAGTCTTCAATCTACAGTATGGACTCTCCACAAGATCAAGAAGCTGCTTCACATCTGGATCCTTCAGGTTGTTGTAACTCAGGTCCAGATGTTTCAGATGGGAGGGGTTGGACTTCAGAGCTGAGACCAAATAATCACAGCTGATCTTTGACAAACTGCATGAACTCAATCTGAATAAAGAAGAAAAGATGTTAATAAAATCACTGATAATCAATCAGATGTGTTCAGGTTTTAATGTTCAGATCAACATTACTGCGTCCTAGTCAATGAGCTGTTCTCTAAAATGAGTAGAGTGACTTTGTCCTTGTGTTATTGTGGATCATCATCATGTCAGCCTTCTACACACATCATCCAAACATCAACACAACATTCAGACAACTATTCATGTCAACACACATCAATAACATGCTGCTGACATCAGTCAAGTCTCTCATTACAAGATCAACATCAAATCACACATGTTGAAAACAAACTGTTCATTAGTTCATTGGTTCCATGACCTTCTTCTTCCTGTATTTGGTATCTCAGTAGGTTGGTGTCGTTTAAATGTTAAAGGACAAGTTCATATTTTCAAGTCTGTCTTCAAACAACAGTCACATGTCAGATGAACATTACAGAGTTCTTAGAATTCCTACTGTCCACACTGACTGTCAAGTGGTCTCTTCCTAACACAACTACACTGGAAGAAATGACTTGATGAGTTTCTCCACAGACAGTATGAACAGAAAGAATGATTCCTGACTCCAATAACTCTTTAAATGTACATGTGAACACTAGACTGGTCCTGATTTGAGATCAGACTGACCACCGATGACTGAGGAGACACCTGCTGATATTAACAACATGATGCTCCTTCATTTAAACCAACTGTTGTTGGTCTATTTTCTATCTGTCAATCCTGACAAGAGAACTGTTTAATATGATAAAAACATTCAGTGAACTGACCTCAGAGTCTCCAGTCTACAGTTTGGACTCTTCAGTCCATCACACAGCTGCTTCACTCCTGAATCTTGCAGGTTGTTGTAACTCAGGTCCATATGTTTCAGATGGGAGGGCTTGGACTTCAGAGCTGAGGCCAGATAATCACAGCTGATCTTTGACAACTTGCAGGAACTCAATCTGAATAAAGAATAAAAGGTGTTAATAAAATCACTGATAATCAATTAGATGTGTTCAGGTTTTAATGTTCAGATCAACATTACTACGTCCTTATCAATGAGCTGGAGAAGTTCATATATTCAAGTGTGTCTTCAAACAACAGTCACATGTCACATGAACATTATGTGGGGAAGAACACCTCCTCAATCATCACCCAGAGTACCATCTCTCCCCAAGGCTGCACTCTCCAGTCTCCTGATTATCAACAGCACAGCAGTGGAGGTGGTAGAAAGCACCATGTTCCCGAGGGTGCACATAACAAACAATCTATCCTGGACGCAGAACACCTCATCTCTGAAAAAGTAAGTGCAGCAGCGTTTGCGTTTCCTTTGCAGGATGAGAAAGAAGCGTCTGCCTGCCAACACCCTCACCACCTTCCACCAGAGTACCACTGGAAAATATTTGTAATCTGCTGTCAAGTGCAATAATCTGGGCAGTATTCTAATTATCCAGTATCCAATGCACTCATCACTTTATCACTGTTTGTGTTCATGCTTTTTCTCCTGCTTTTTTTTTGTTTGTTTGTTTTGTTTTGAGACACTTTTGTTTAAATTACTCTAAGTACTAGGGCTTTGCGTTCAGAGGTGGGTAGTAACGAATTACATTTACTCCGTTACATTTACAATTTAAACAAAAAAAAAGTACTTCTAGGAGTAGTTTTAAATCACTGTACTTTTTACTTTTATCTGAATAGATTTGTGAAGATCTGTACTCTTAGTCTGCTACATTAGGCTACAATGAGCTTGTTACTTTTCGTTTTACCCCTTTGGTATTTTACGCGTCATTATTTTTATCCCCCCGACGTACGCCTCATTTTAATGTTTTCATTTTAATCAATATTTCAATTCACAGTGGTAGTAAACAAAAAAGAGAAACGGGTGAAAAATGTCAAAGTCAATGGTCTGCAATGCAGACACAGACGAGGAGGAACACCATTAGCCTCATATTGAAAGCAGGTTTGCCTTACAAAAAAGTGCAGCAGCTACATTATGCGGTGTCTTCTGTGTCTAACATACCAAAACAAACGGACATTTCACTGAAATGTCAGCATTCAAACACTCAACATCTAACTTGAGGAAACATGTGGAGCCTGGTGAAAAAGTACAAAGGTTTGGAAATTTGTGTTACTTGTGGTTAATTTATTTTTTTATTTATTATTTAATTTTTTATTGAAGTACTTGAATTTACCTGGATTATTAAATTTAAGCTATTTTTTAATTAATTCATTAATTTTATTTATTTTATTGATTGATTTGCCTAAAGATGATTATTTTGTATTTTTGTCTGTATGATTGAATGCTTGTGTTAACAAATAAATGAAAAGTTATTCAACAGGTACTCAGTACTTGAGTAGTTTTTTCACCAAGTACATTTTTACTCTTACTCAAGTAATTATCTGATGACCACTTTTTACTTTTACTTGAGTCATATTATTCTGAAGTAACACTTCTTTTGCTTGAGTACAATTTTTTGCTACTCTACCCACCACTGCTCCCGTTGCTCTATTAATGTGGTAAGCCCTGGTGTACATTTTGAATGACAATAAAGATCTCTTTATCTATTAAGGAACACGATGCTCCTTCATTTAAACCGACTGTTGCTGGTCCATTTTCTATCTGTCAATCCTGACAAGAGAACTGTTTATTGTGATAAAAACATCCAGTGAACTGACCTCAGAGTCTCCAGTCTACAGTTTGGACTCTTCAGCCCATCACACAGCTGCTTCACTCCTGAATCCTGCAGGTTGTTGTAACTCAGGTCCAACTCTATCAGATGGGAGGGGTTGGAGTTCAGAGCTGAGACCACAACTTCACAGAGACTCTCTGAGAGTTCATAGCCAGAAAATCTGTCATTAAACATAAATATAAAATATGTTATTATGAATGAAGACACTTTATTATTTAATTCATGCATTTGATAATAAACAGTTGGACTCATCCTGTTTGACATTTTGTTTTTCACATCAATGATTCAGCTTCTTATCTGACATGACACAATAATTCTCATCAGTTTTTCTTAAACCTGCAGACTTTTAAACTTTGTTTTGGTTTAATCTACAAATGAATGGAGATAAATGGAGTTACATTTAGGTTTCTTCTACACAGTCTGTCAGTGTGATCTGATCTAATGTCTGACTCCACAAAGTCATCGTGATTAAAATGAAAAAACTGTGGAAAACTTTTCTTGAAGGCACATTTAGAACAGATTAAAATGGGCAATTAATGTCATATTGTAATTATTTTGTGTATGTACATTTCAACAGACAGCTCTAATATACCGTATGTCAAATATGTGTGAGTTGAGGTGAGGACCCAAATGCAGGGCTGACTGATGAGTCAGGGAGTTCCACAAAATGTAGTTAATAATTAACAAAAAGCGCTGCATATGCCGGGTAAATCCAAAATACATGGCTTGGGGATGAAATAACATCAACGACAAGACAAGGAACAACCGGAAGGCAGGGCTATAAATACACATAAGGGCTGAGGGATGACAACACAGGTGGAACAGATCAGGGCAATGACGCCAGGAGAAACCAATTAATAATCAAGAGACACACAAGGAAGCAAACAGGAAATCTGAAACTTAACAAAATAAACCACAAAACATGACACAGACAGATGCAACAAAAACACAAGGCAAGACAGACAGGAAACTAAGAAACATGAGCACAAAATAAAAGACAGACACAGAACCTTGACAAATCTACATTCTCACAGTGTTTGGAACATCTGGAGAACATCTGTCACAAAATACAACTGACATGTGATGTTTGAAATAAACAGCTTAAACGCTTTGATAGGATGTTAATTTTATAGTGTGAACATTTAAAGAACTAAACTGATTGATAATCTTAGTCACATCTGGACTCACTGAGCCTTTCTGCAGTTCTTCAAAGCTGGAATCAGTCTCTGTCGTCCCTCCCATGATAGGTTGAACTTCTTTTGATCCAACTCATCCAGAACCTCCTCTGACATCTGCAGCATGCAGGCCAGAGCTGAGCAGTGGATCTCAGAGAGTTCCTTCTCTGATCTGTTCTCTGACTTCAGGAACTCTTGGATCTCCTGATGAACTGAGAGGTCGTTCATCTCCATCAGACATTGGAAGATGTTGATGTTTCTGTCAGGAGAAATGTTGGACTTGTTCATCTTCTTCAGGTTGTTGATGGCTCTCTGGATGATTTCTGGACTGATCTCTGTCTGACCCAGCAGACCTCTTAACAGTCTCTGACTGGACTGCAGACAGACGCCATGAAGGAAGCGAACCATCAGGTCCAGGTGACCATTTTTACTCTCCAGGGATTTCTCCATGACTCTGTTCAGGAAGACATCCAGAGTTGAGTCATTGTAGTTTTGTCCCAGGAAGTCCTCAAGCTCCTCTGTCTTCCTGTTGGTGTAACAGTGGATCATGTAGACTGCAGCCAGAAACTCCTGAACACTCAGATGGACGAAGCAGAACACCTTGTCCTGGTACAGTCCTCTCTCCTCTTTAAAGATCTGTGTCAACACTCCTGAGTACACTGAGGCTGCTCTGATATCGATGCCACATTCTGTCAGGTCTGATTCATAGAAGATCAGGTTTCCTTTCAGCAGCTGATCAAAAGCCAGTTTTCCCAGAGACTCAATCATCATCCTGGTCTCTGGACTCCAGTGTGGATCTGTCTCAGATCCTCCATCATACTTGACCTTCTTCACTTTGGTCTGAACCACCAGGAAGTGGATGTACATCTCAGTCAGGGTCTTGGGCAGCTCTCCTCTCTCTCTGGTTTTCAACACATCCTCCAGAACTGTAGCAGAGATCCAGCAGAAGACTGGGATGTGACACATGATGTGGAGGCTTCGTGATGTCTTGATGTGGGAGATGATGCTGCTGGCCTGCTCTACATCTCTGAATCTCTTCCTGAAGTACTCCTCCTTCTGGGGGTCAGTGAACCCTCTGACCTCTGTCACCATGTCAACACACTCAGGAGGGATCTGATTGGCTGCTGCAGGTCGTGTGGTTATCCAGAGGTGAGCAGAGGGAAGCAGTTTCCCCCTGATGAGGTTTGTCAGCAGCACATCCACTGAGGTGGACTCTGTAACATCAGTCAGGGTCTCAGTGTTGTGGAAGTCCAGAGGAAGTCGACACTCATCCAGACCATCAAAGATGAACACAACCTGGAACTCTTCAAAGCTGCAGATTCCTGCTTCTTTGGTTTCAGTGAAGAAGTGATGAACAAGTTCCACCAAGCTGAACTTTCTCTCTTTCAACACATTCAGCTCTCTGAAAGTCAATGGAAATGTGAAGTGGATGTCCTGGTTGGCTTTGTCTTCAGCCCAGTCCAGAGTGAACTTCTGTGTTAAGACTGTTTTCCCAATGCCAGCCACTCCCTTTGTCATCACTCTTCTGATTGGTCCATGTCTTCCAGGTGAGGCTTTAAAGATGTCTCCTGGTCTGATGATTGTTTCTGGTCTGTCTAGTTTCCTGGATGCTGTTTCAATCTGTCTGACCTCATGTTCATCATTGACCTCTGCAGTCTCTCCCTCTGTGATGTAGAGCTCTGTGTAGATCTCATTCAGAAGAGTTGAGTTTCCTGCTTTAGCAATCCCCTCAAACACACACTGGAACTTCTCCTTCAGACTAGATTTAAGTTCACGTCGACAAACTGGAGCAAAACGTTCTGAATGAACAAACAACAAATACGATCAGTAAATAGATTTCCAACATTTCCTGAAAGAATGAGTGATTATACTGTATCTTGTTCCATCTCTTGAGACATTAGTAAATGTTTAATTCATTCATCAGGTTCAATGTTCATAGAAATTCTCTTACTTCTCTGCAGACTATCAGCCAGCTCCTCCTGCTTCATTCTCCTCGGGAAGTTCAGAAAACTATCTGAATGAGAACCAGACTGAAACCATGGAGACAAACATCAGATCCATGTTGGACAGACTGACAGTCCACTGGTCTACAAAGAGCAGCATGGAGATGATGGAAAGTAGTTGTTGTCCATGTACAGACCTTAAATATGGAGTCCTGCTGTGTTTGATGCTGATGAACAGACTGATCACTGAGAACATTTAAACTCTGCTGCTTCACTCTGTGAATGAATCATCAACAATTAGTTCACATCATTTCAGTCCACAGAGACCAACATGTAAATGTCCATGAAGTGATATCTGGATGTGAAGTAAATCAGATGACTCCTTGTAGTCATTAATTGTGATTATTCTTTCTGATCCACTGAGAATCAACAGCTTTCAGCTCTTGCTTCTTGATGTTTGGTCGCTAACTGTATTTACATCTGATTTCTGACATAACTTCTGGTTCCATTTGTCTCTTGAATGAATAATGTTAATGTTGATCTTATAACAGAGTCAGTCAGGTTCAGGTTATGGTGTCTTGTTCTTCTCACTTTCTCCTGAGATAAACACAGGATAGACTCTGCACTGGAACACACTGATATCAAGTCTATACTGATACAGACACATGTGATGATTCATCTCCACAGTCAGCTCCTGGTTTCCTCGTTCATCATAACACATTTCTTCTTTAATTCTCCTGTTGGTCTTTTCATTTGATGGAGACTCTCAGCGGAGGAGCTCCAGGAGAAACTTTGGTCATAATGTGAGATTATATGGCATGTAATGTCACTGCCATATAACCTGAAAAGGGGTCCAGGAGGATTTGCACTAATGAAGATACTGAACATGTTCCCAAACCTCACAACAAGACACAATTAAAAAACAAACCTAAACAATGTCAACTTAGTCACAACTTACCTTCTGGAGTCAAATCTTAGTGGAGTATTCATGGACCGGTCACTCTTCATAGACACACTGCTGGGTTCAGGTTTGAGTGTAGCTTTATGTTTAGGTTCAGATTTAGAGTAATCTGGTGTCTGATGTCTGACAGACAAAGTGGAGATCAAATTACTTACAGCAGATTTTTTATTTTACAGCCATTTCTAAATTATTAAATTCGTATCAAGTGAGGATTCATCATCACTGTGACAGGCTACACAATACTTACAAAAAGTTTAATTTTATTCACAACACACACAAAACGACAACAAAGATGCTGAACATGTTCCCAAACCTTACAACTTACCTTCCCGCAAATTTTAATGGAAAAACCATGGACTGGTCACTCTTCATAGACACACAGCTGGGATCAGGTTTGGGTTCAGGTTCAGGTTTACATTCTGGTGTCTGATGGACACTGACAAAGAGAGAGAAAGACACTTTTAGTCCACAGCCACAGAAGCTGTGTGTGAGATTGTGGAGTTTTAAGCTGTGTGAAATGTGGAAAGACATTAAGGTTGTTTTCAACACACACACAGTTCTTCATCTCACCTCTGAGCTTCACACTTCTTCTCGAACATCTCACGTAACTTTCTCACATTGGGTTTAGAAGGAGGGACTCCCTCCTCTCTGTCCTCACACTGATCCATTCTCCTGGATTCACATCAGTTGACACACACTTTCTACCTTCACCTGCAGAGGAAAGAAAGCATCCAAAGAATAATTAACATTCAACCACACTGAATTTGACTGGAGAAGTCCAGAGTTCAACACAACTAAAGAGCATGTTTACAACTTTCTATTTACTTTACAACACTTTACAGCTTTTATTTGATGTGAAAGGTGTGTTAGTTTGTACTTTGATCGATGATAGTCACCACTAATATCTAACATATGATATAACATATGAAAATCACCTACTTTAACCCATTTAAACATATGTTTTAAGAGAAATATCATATATTATTGTACTCTGTAGTATTGGAGGAAATGTGGCTTCACCAAAACAAATTACAAAATCAAACTTCTGAAAACAACTTCAACATATAAGACAATTTTTTTAATATCAGATGAAGATCACTGAACTCATTTTAACTCAACTACGTCTAGAAGCAAACATCACTGTGTTCATCTGATGAACGATGTTGGAGGATGTAAATTATTCTGAATTCCTACTGAACTGATGTCAATGTATTTCTATAAAGAGATGAAGGTGTGTGAATACTAATCTAACAAAACATCCAACCTCTCTCTATAACACAGTCTCTGCCTCAACGTCAGTCGTTTTATTTTACACATTTACACGTTTCTTCATCTCTAGAAAAAACAAGAGTCAGAGGCTCCAGTGTCAAGGTGTGAATGGGGGTGAAACTTCTTGAGGACAGGTGTTAAGACTGTACTGTAGACTGATGGCAGATTATATCTCAGTCCAGTTTCCTGTACTCCTCTTTCAAATCATCCACCTTCACTGAATTTATGTGCTGCCACATCAACACAAAATGTTCACATCCTCCGTCCCAAACTTGTATTTTCAGCTCTGACTCAGATTTCAGCTGCTGACAACTGATATTAAAGAGCTAAACATTATAAACTACTGACTTGACCTTCAGACAGAGTTTACAAAGAGAAAAAGATCTGTGACACAACGGTGGTGAAAGTGAAAAATAACTTTAGACTTAAATCTGAGGCTGGATCCAGATTAATGAAGATTTAATAATTTAATTTAATCTGATCATCATACTGTTTGATTCCAGTGAATCATTTATCTAATAATAATGTAGACTGATCTTCAAACAGAGTGACACAAACTTAATAATGAAATAAGAAGTGAACATCTTCTACAAACATTACAGAGCAGAAACAAACATTAAAGTTACTGAAGACAAAGTTAAAGCTTTAAACAAATCAAACTTACAGTTTATTTAACCAGTCCAGAGAGATGAAGAAGACTCCACTCCAACCTGAACACTGAACAGGTGAGTCAGCTACTTCCTGGATCAAGGGTCAGTTCACCTGTGATTGAGGCAGGACAGGAAGGAGGGATGTAGATTTTCACAATAAGATAATACTTTATCAGACATGTTTGTTCTTGATTCATTTAATCATTGTCACTGTCAGTTAATAATAATTTTCTCTAATTTATTTCATGTGTAGAATCTTCAGTGTCAGTGTTTTCAGTTTAAGACGGTTTAATAATAATTACTAAAAAGACATTAATACTGATAATTATAATAATATGTCACAGGAAATATTTTTACTCTTGATACTATAACAACATTTTCTTGTTAACACAGATTGTCAGTGCAGGACTGGAGTATTTTACTACAGTCTGGTGCTTTTACTAAAGTAAATGATGTGAATAAATCCTCAGTCTAACTAAGCTGTCTGCTGTGAATGATTCAGTTTGTTCCTCCTCATTATAAACAGACATAATGTTGACTGACGGCTTCTGGAAACACTCGTCTGATAGTTTCTATGTTGTAGTAAAACATTGTCCGCAGTGTTATATCTAAAAAAAATTGTTTGTGATACTTTTCATTCATTAATATTCAGTGACTGACTCCAGGTGATTGATGGGATATGGTGGTGAAACAGTGAACTGCAAGAGAGTTGACAACATGACAGTCAGTGACAGGTAGATACAGTGGTAGAAAAATATGTCAAAATATTAGGAACAGATGAATCCAGAAACTGTCACGATCACTGGCCTCTAGTGGTCACTGTCAGTAACTACAACTGTCCACATCCAATAATACTCACACATACCAAAGATTTTACATTTTCAATTCAATTCAGTTTTATTTATAAAGCGCCAATAACAATACAAATGGTCTCAAGACGCTTCACAAAAACCAGCCTGAAACCTCCAGATCAGCCTGAGGGAAAAACTCGCATTAACAGGAAGAAACCTGGAGCAGAACCAGCTCATATGGAGGAACCATCTGCTGAAGACCAGCCGGGTAGAAACAGAGAAGATGGAGAGAAAAGAAGAACAGGAGAAACAAGATAAACAAACTTCTGTCATAGAAACAAACATCAAGCTGAAGGAAACATGTAGGATCTAGTAATATAACACATAGCTGATGATCTGTGAGACAGTTTGTGAGTATGACAGGAATTATGGGCAGGTTGGTGAATAGTTTATCTAGGTAGGAGTGGACAACTGGAGGAGGACATGAAGACTGGGACAGATGTAGTTTATGGAGCTCCACAGGTCTGATACACAGCACTCCAGACCATGAAGACTGGGCTGGTTGATGAGGCCACGGCAGCAGATGTTGCTTAGAACTCCACAGGTCAGATATTCAGCCCTCCAGACCAGAGACCCTCACAAGAAGATGGAGGGGGATAGATAGATTATAAGAGATAGAAAATAAAATGATAAGATATTAGAGGACAGGAGCCAGAGAAGAGAGAGGAGAGGACACGTCCTCAGTGCATCGTCCCCCTGCAGCCTAGGCCTATAGCAGCATAACTAAGGGATGGTTAAGTCCAGCTATAACTATAAGCTTTGTCAAAAAGGAAAGTCTTAGTCCTGACCTTAAACGGAGAGACTGTGTCTGCCTCCTGACCCCAACTGGGAGCTGGTTCCACAGGAGAGGAGCCTGATAGCTGAAGACTCTACCTCCCATTCTACTTTTAGAACCTCTAGGAACCACAAGCAGACCTGCACTTAGAGATCGTAGTGATCTGTTGGGACAGTATGGTTATATGAGGTCTTTCATATATGATGGAGCTCGGCCTTTCAGGGCCTTGTATGTAAGGAGGAGGATTTTAAATTCAACTCTAGATTTTAAAGGGAGCCAATGAAGAGAAGCTAATACCGGAGTAATAGGATCTCTCTTGCTAATTCCTGTCAGTGCTCTTGCTGCAGCGTTTTGAATCAATTGGAGGCTTTTTAAATAGTATTTGGAGCCAGACAGTAACGAGTTACAATAATCCAGCCTGGAAGACACAAATGCATGAACTACTTTTTCCCCATCACTCTGAGAGAGGATGTTCCTGATGTTGATGATATTACGAAGGTGAACGAAAGCAGTCCTGGTCACCTGCTTTATGTGAGAATTAAAGGACATATCCTGGTCAAATATAACACCAAGGTTTTTCACAGTAGTACTGGAGGCCAAGGTAACGCCATCCAACAAAAGCAGGTGATTAGATAATGAATCTCTGACATGTTTAGAGCCAAATACAGTGACTTCTGTTTTGTCTGAGTTTAAAAGTAGAAAATTACAGGTCATCTGGGTCTTTATGTCTTTAAGGCGCTTGGAGTTTAACCAGCTGATTAGTTTCATCTGGTTTCATGGATTAATGCAGTAGATGCAGTTAAAAAGAAGAAATGTGAGAAGAATTTTATTATTATTATATTTATAAATATTATTATCATTCAGACAGATGTTAGTCTTGGTTTTGTTGTACATTTTTATTCATATTGTTTAATTGTACAGTGCTAGCTGTAGTTCCCTGCTGTGACCACCGGAGGGCAGTAAACATACCTCGGACAGTTGTCGTTACCGACAGTGACCACTGGAGGGCAGTGATCGTGATGGTCTCTCTGTTGTTATTAAAGCGACATCATGTAGTTCATCATTTCACCACCAGATGGAGAGGAATGTCCATCACAGGTCATTTTAATGTCGAAGAAGCAGAAACCGGAAGTGATTAACAGGTGTTGGTTAATTAACCTGATTAATGTTAAGCGAGCAACGTAACTTCGGTCTCAAGTTAACGTTGTTTGTCCTTAGATGAAATAACTCGCGACTCTATGAAGAGGAAATAAATGATATGTAGATATCGAGAGTTATGTCCAGGTACAGTCATATTTCGTGTTAAAGTTGACTTCCTGTTCGTGTTTAGCTGTTAGCTTTAAAGCTAATAGAGGAGGAGCTTGCGTTGTTTTGGTTAAAATATTATGTAGCTTTACACCTAAAGGTAAATCCTGCAGGGATCCAGACCAGGATACATTCATGTTCACACCGAATGAATGAAAAAATAATCTTTTTGTTGTCTTGTTTGTGTCTGACCAGCAGTCTGCAGCCTAAAGACACTCAGTTCATCGTAGAAACCAAAGGTTGACACGCAATGTTTTATAATTCAGGCCTCTCAGATATTAAAAATAAATAAATTCACATATTTAATAAATAAAAGTCAGAAAAAGCTGCTGGATGTGTTTCTGTGTTTCTGTGGCTTTAAAGTGTTCAGGTCTTTGATAATGTTGAGATTCAGGAATCTGTCCAGTGAAGAAAAGATTGAATTCGTAGATGAAACTCTAAAAATATTTCTTCTGCTCATGTGAATTTAAATCAAAGTTAAACTAAAGATCTCCAGATGAGCTCAAAGAGCTGTGGCTGTTAGAAGGTTCAGACATTTGGAGGTGGAGGGTTAGTGGCTGTAAAAACACTGAGAGACTGTGTCTTCAGTCTTCAGCTGCTTCACTGGTCCAACACTCAAAGCTTCTCCAGAGTCCAGAGGAGAGTCTGAGGTTGAGAGTCTTCAGGTTGAGGGAGTCACTGACTGAACGGCTCAGTGAGTCGGGAGTTGAATCAAGAGCTGAACGGCTCCTCAGAGGGGCGGAGTCTGTGGGAGGCGGAGCCAACTTTTTTATTTTTTCCAAAATTTGAAAAATTTCCCCAAAATTAGATGACAAATATACCAAAAAATGATGAGAGAGTGTAAGAAAGTGGCTCAGGGAGCAAGAAGAAGGGTTGGGGGTACAGAGGTTGTGGGTTCAACTCCCATAGAGACTTGTTTTATTTTACAATGAGAAGCATACAAGCTTATTTATAAAAGCTGGTCTCGAACCTGCAACCTTCAGATTTGGAGGCTGCATTTTAACGCACCGAGCTACTTCTCAACTTAAAATATAAAATTTTTAACTTCTATTTCTGGTGTAAGTGGCCAAAAGCTGAAAAAAGGCGACTACCCAGCTCCAGGCAGGAGCCAGCGGGCTCTGGGTTTTTAGTGTAGAGGTAAAGTAAAGGGTTTGATATCAGGAGGTCGGGGTTCAAGTCCCGTCCTTCATGTTTTCCTGAGATTTTCACGTCCGAACCATCAACTCCTGACTCAAATGACTGGGACGAGTCAGATGAACGAGTCTTTCTCTGAAACCACTCAGGTGGTGAGGGCCGTCCTTCCTCTGGGTGAGGAGGACTTCCTTCAAGTCACTGTCTGACCTGGAGCTGAACACACAACCTCCAAAACTTCACCACCACACCTGACAAACACGGTGGACGACACACAAACGTCCTTTTAAAGCCTCATACTGATGTTTCACCACAAAACCACCAGTTTAACAACAGGGACAAAATATTAGGAACAAAAATAATCACTCTTCAGTTTGATAAAAAGATTTTATTTTACCATAAAAAACAACAAATCACATTTTAATACAGTTTCCTGTGAGGAGTCACTGTGGAAGAACATTTTATCATTTAACATAAATATTGCAAATTATATTCCATATTCATATTTTATCATATTTTTGACTTCAGATAACACTGAACAACCTGAGATCTGCAATGACAATAAAGAATATTCTGTTCTAACAAAATAACTGAGTCTTAGTTTCTCTGCTGTTTCTGAGGTGACTGTGCTGACCTGAAGTCAGAAGGTTTCTCTGTGAAGCTCATGATAAGACCAGCTCTGAGGAAAGGTTCAGGATGAGAAGGAGACCAAGTCAGACCACGACTCGTCTTCAGTTTTCACCTGGAAACTCATCTGAAAAATAAAAAGAAGGACGACACGTCCTGGATTCACACCTGAAAAATGACTGAACTCAGTCTAAATGACATGAACACACACAAACAAACTAGAGGAGGAGGTTCCATGTGGAGTCAACCTCAGACCTTCATCATTTGTTCCTGTTGAAAAATTAACGTACGTGATGGAAAGTCAAGTTTCTGTTGGACGACACCTTATATGTTTTCAGTTTTATTTATATTTCTGCAGCACATTTAAACAAAGCCCCACCTGATCTTAAAAATCACCCATGTTTCTATCATTTGAGATTATCAGTAACAGACTGAACTGACAAGTTTATTTGTACAGTGAACACTTCGACAGCTTTGATACTTTGTTAGTAGAATTGTTGATGAAATACAGAAAATCGTCTTTAAATTAACATTTATTTTGTCGGTTAATTATTTTTCTAAATGCAGCTGGATTTGACCAGAGAGTCTGAAATGTCCGATTTGTCCTGAACGCAGCGGACTGATCAGGAAGTGAAACAGCTGATCAGCAACACGTTGCCTCTGTCCGCGTGTTTCTTCCACGTTTCTCCAGTGAGTTGATCAACTGTGACTTAGTGGTGAACACTGAGACTGAGAGGAAGCGGCAGGTCAGTCTGCAGAGTCTGTTTTGACTCTTTAACCAGTGAATTGATGAGTCAGAGGCAGGAGGAGGCTCACTGCTCTGAAAACACACTCACCTGCGCAGGTGAACGCAGCCTGTTGATCAACACAAACACTGACACCAGACTAAAGGAGAGGAACCAGAGAAACGATTTTACCTTCAGCAGGAGGAGGAAGAGGAGGAGTGATGAAGCTCAAATAAATCAGAGTCGCTCCTGATCCTGAACGATTCAATGAACCCAGAGGACAGGAAGTGTTTTTAAACTATCACCATCACCGCCCTCCAGTGGTCAGTGTCAGAAACTACAACTGTGCACATCCACTAACACTGATCCTCAAAGAGACTTTATGACTCATTGAGTGAGAAGAGAAAACCCAGTAGAGAAGGATGAGCTGGTGCTGAGGCTGGTGATCTAGAAATCTAAGGACAAACTTCCTTTGGTTAAACTTTGTGAATAGCTCAGTGAGGTGAGACGTCCTAGTAACTCCTCCTTGTTCTTAGGTCCTAGGTTCAACTCTAGGCTACTGACTTCTTTCTGTTGTTGCTTCTGAGGGAAGTGAACAATGAACACAACAACAAAAAGCTGCACATCCAGGTTGAAGAGTAGCTCAGTGAGATCAGCTGTGGTTCTGTCTCTCAGTCTGAAACCAGTGGATCAAATCAAGAGCTCTGCTTTTGACATTTTATTCTCTAAGTGACAGAGGAAAAACTAAAATGCTTTTAAAGTTTAAAGCATCTCGGTGTCTCTGGGGTCGTGGCTCATGATGTTAAGTCTTTCCTCAGAGGTTCTGAAGGTTTGGGTTCAATGCCTGGATGGTTCAGTTCATTTTAAATATTAATACCAACATGAAAGCCTGAAAAGATGTAAAAGTAGATGTGTTGTTGTCTCTGGTTCAGTGGCTCAAGTGGTTAGAGTCTCCTCTAAGGACTGGAAGGTTGTTGGTTTGATCCTTGGACAGTTTTCTTTTTATTTTAATGTCCAACATCCAGAGAAAAGACTAAAAAACCCTGATATAATCTGAACACAACAGCTTTTCTCTGATGGCCTAAGGTGTTAGGTTAGTTCATTGATGTTCTGGAGACATGTGTTCAATCCCCCATGAGAAATTTTTACATTTAATCAACCACAGAAACAAACAGAAAAGCTCCAGGAAGAGTGAGAACAGTTGTGGTCAGATAGCTCAGGCTGGTAGAGGACTTCTTGGCGGTTCTAAAGACGTGGGTTCAAATCTTATCGCAGTCTATGAATTTTAGAGTCCAACACTCAAAGTAGAGACTGAAAATCTCCAAGAAAGACCAGGAACATGTGGACAAATAGCTCAGACTGTTAGAAGAGTCAATGGTGAGTGTGAAGTCATGGGTTCAAATATTATGACGGTCGTGACTTTTGAAGATCAACACCCAAAGAAACTGATGGAAAATGTTTATGAAAGACTAAAATCCTGCAGTTAAATAGCTCAAAGAGTTAAATGAGTAGTTGAAACTTTCTAAGTCATGGGTTCAAATCTTATGACAATCGTGACTTTTAAAGTCCGGATTCCAAAGTGACGATGACAAAAGCGCTCAGAGAGAAGGTCCAAGTGTGAAGGGTTCTTGGTGGCGTGTGGTGGTTCAACCGCGGCTGGAAGTCGCAGGAGATTGGTTCGAATCCAACCCGTTGTCGGGGGCCTGGATCATCGGAGTGGGTCCTGTGGTAGCAGGCGCGGGGGGGGCCGTGTCCTCCCCGTGGTTTCTGAGAGGTAGAAGGACGGGGTTATGTCTCCCATAACTAAGAGCAGCTGGAGTTTTACAGTGAGGGGGGAGGAGTCAGTGGTGGGGGGAGGAGCCAGTGAGGGGGAGGAGTCAGTGGTGGGGGGAGGAGCCAGTGGTGGGTGTAGTCAGTGAGGGGGAGGAGTCAGCAGAGAGGAGTGGTCAGTTGGTTAATGGGAGGAGCCAGGAGCTGCTTTAGGGGGAGGAGTCAGCAGAGAGGAGGGACTAGTGGGTTAATGGGTGGGGTCAGGGGGAGGAGTTAATGGGTGGGGTCAGGGGGAGGAGTTAATGGGTGGAGTTAGTGGTCAGGCTTAGTGGGTGGAGTCAGCAGAGAGGAGGGACTAGTGGGTTAATGGGTGGGGTCAGGGGGAGGAGTTAATGGGTGGAGTTAGTGGTCAGGCTTAGTGGGTGGAGTCTGCAGAGGGGGGAGGGCCTTCATTATCTCTTTGCCGCCGCACGTGGAAAAGCTGTGGGGGTCCAGTACAAACATATCTGTCCCTCCAAACAGAGGGACAGATATAAATAAACTATAAAAAAATATACGTTACCTGCAGCGTGAAGATCCTCCTCTTCACGTGAAGTCCTACGTACATAATATAACAGACAATAACATAACATCATTTTAAACCACTTTAACATGATCATTTAATTTAATACACTGCACCTTTTGCAAAGTTGCTGTTGTTCAGGTGAAGTCTTAGAAACCATCATGGCCGCGTCTCCTCCTGATGTTCTGGAGTGATAGAAGTAGGAGGTTAACACTAAACCAACAACATTTACTAGTGTGCAACAAAAAATCTTACATGTTATGACTACCTATCTATTGCTCTATCGAAAACGATGGAAGACTTTTGATGAATGAAATGTTAAGCCAGTTTGGATTATCATGGTTTGTCATGATGACTAATTTTAAAACTGTTTAAAATAGTAATGTAATAAACTTCACCTGTAGAGTCTTCCTGCAACGTTGCTGTTCTTTAGTCGTAGTCTTAGAAACCATCATGGCCGTGTCTCCTCCTGATGTTCTGGAGTGATAGAAGTAGGAGGTTAGAACTAAACCCACTAACTAATATGCAACAGGCTGCAACAAAATGAGTGTCTATTTCAACAATACCTGTTACTCTAGTTTTAAAAAAAAGTTATAGTAAAAAAAAAAATTTAAAAAAGTCCACAACTTGTAGGCGTCCTACTGTAGGTTAAAAAAAAGAAAATGATGTAAGAGTTTTGATGAAAATGTTAAAAGCCATAAAATGAACAATTTAAAAACCGTATTAAATGTTAATGTAATGTACTTTACCTATAGGGTGTTATTGCTTGTGAAGGTCCTGTTCTCTGGGTTGAGTCTTGGAAACCATCATGGATGTGGACCGGTGTAGTGATATAGAAGCAGATGTTAGAACAAAACCGTTTGTCCAATAAAAAAGTCATCGTATAGTATGTCCAGCAGAAAAGTCAAAGTATAGTATGTGATAAGAAATGTATGAAAAAAAAGTCGTAGTATAGTATGAATTAAAAAAGTCATATTATAGTATGCAATAGAAAAGATATAATGTACTATGTTGTGTATAGTATGTTGAATGAAAAAGTCATGATGCACTATCATGAAGACAGCTTTTGCTACTTGTTTCAGTTTCTGATCTACTTGGTTAAAGTTGAAGCCAGAGTCGTATGATCCAGCATTCAACATGTACAGTATCAGAAGGTGGACAACTTCTAAGTTTCCAAGATCTAAAGACAAAGAACAGCCTCGAAAACAAAGACTTCTATAGACACTTGCAGCTGAGAGATTATTCCCCAAAAGAGATGAGGTTCACACAAACATCTCTGCTTTCTATCGAGCTTTGGGTGACAGCAGGAAGGAATCAACACTTTATAAAAAAGCAAAAAGGGAAGCAGAGCTAAAAATCCAAATACAAGAGGAGGAGTGGCACCACATGTGTGAGACACAACGTACAACAACAAATTCATTCATATGGAGGGAGTTCTGCTGGAAAAACCTAACTCACTATTTTATAACAGCAAAGATAAAAATCTAGGCAACTGGCTTCACAGCAGGACTGCTGGAGATTATGTGGGAGCGTGGAGGCAGACCATGAACGCATCTTCTGGAAGTGTATAAAAATGAGGATATACTGGCAAAATGTTAACTCAGTCGTAAAAAATGTCTTGGGATGTGAAATTCCAAACACAAGTGATGATTCTTGGGAATATTGAGAAGGTTGTAGTGAAAGAAGATCTGTACTTGACTAAAGTGTTACTAGCAGAGAGTAAGACACAAGAAACTGGCTCAATGTGAACGCTCCAAAACAGGAGCAGTGGTTATGGAACGATTAACTCAAAGAGGACGTATGCTAAATGCTAATGCTAAATGCAATGACCATGAAGTAATTCAGATTTATTTCCTGAAAACATGAACACAACAAGCTTCATGATGATCTGATTGGCTGATTGTTGTCTCCTCTCACAGCTTCACTGAGGAAAACAGCTGGATCTTTGTATTGAGACAAACTGTGTTTACTACACTATAACTAAAAGAAGTATGAACTGACTCCAACCCTCCACAGTCTACAGTCTGGACTCTTCACAAGATCAAGAAGCTGCTTCACTCCTGAATCTTTCAGTTTGTAGTTTTTACTCAGGTCCAGATGTTTCAGATGGGAGGGGGGTGGACTTCAGAGCTGAGACTAGATAATAACAGCTGATCTCTGACAACCTGCAGAAACTCAATCATTTATAAGTTCAAAAGACAAAGTTCATGACTGACTAAACATTCAATTCAGAATTATAAACATGGCTTCTTTTACAATATACAGAGCATGACAGATACAAATGCATTATATTTGTTTTTCTAAAACAAAAAATACACCAACTTCATGGCACAGTAATGTAATACTAAAAATTATATTTAATAATAATTTATTTCCATAGTCTTTCTGCACTGGAGTTCATAGTTCTGGAATAGTTTTCTATTTTAAAATCTTTTTTAAAAATATTTAAATGTAATAAGTAAAAATAATAACAATCCTTCTTGCAGGAGTTATTGACCCCAATACTTCGGGTGTAACGACTTCAGAGACGTAGGTGTAGTTACAAACTGTGGCCACCGGAGGGCAGTGAACAAACAACCTCATCAATCAACCACAGTTACCATATATAATATTATTTATTTATCCTTCTTAATTTAATATTATTCAGCCCTTTTCACCTGAAATTATCTTCAGGGACATTTATATATTATTAAAATATTCCAACTGAAAGAAATTGATAATCACTTCAAGGAGAATTTATTTATATTTTTCTAATTATAGGCTGTGGCTAAGAGAAACTTTGACATGGAAATACATGCTCATTAAAAATGCAAACAAGGTGAAATAAATATCTTTGATTGTTGTCATTTTCATAGTCATAATTGTTATAATTATGAACATAGAAATGTTGCAATACTCCAGAAGTATCAGAATTATAGACATGACTTCTTTTACAATACACTGAGGCCAAACATGAGATATACGTGTATTTTTGTTTTTCTAAAAGGTAAAATATAATTTTATACATTTTCCACATTTTGTCAAATATATTTGTTTAGATTTTAATTCATTTATTTAAATGTTCTTAACCCCTACAATCAGGACACTCAAAGCATTTTGTGCAGTGTCTAATAAACACAATCTGCAATAAATGCACATTTATAAACGCACACAAAAAGATACAAATTACACACACACAACTGTTATATCTGTACATCAAGTGAACACCAATTTCATGTCACAGTAATGTAATTATAAAAAAATATTTTAATGATACACACACACAAGCTGCTGGCCTAAATCAACAGTCCCAACTTTTAAAATGTGAATATCTGCTACTTTTCTTTCTCATCAACTGAATTTCCTCCAGTTTGAAACTGTTGGTGGAACAAAAGAAGTGATCTGGACATGTTGCCTTCAGCTGTAGGAAATCAGAAAAGTAGTTTTTCTCCAGTTTCTGCTCATTTTAAAGAGAAACTAAGTGATGAATAAGAACAGTCCTTTATATTCACCTCATTTAAACTGATGCTCAACCTGTAGACCCAACACCTCACAGCTGCAACCAATGGGAATGATTGATTTCTTTCTGAAGCTGAACATTCAGGTTATTAAAGTTACAGCTAAATAAAGCAGTAAACTAACAAATCTTTCCATTTAAGATGCTGTGTCCATTCAAACGACTCCCTTTGCTTTAACTTAATCACTTAATCATTGTCCTCCTGCAAACAGAGAAGGCCTAGTTTGGAAAACAACCACTTTTAAAGTAAAAGTTTAAATTGGATGAGAAATATATAGAAATATGTGTAAATATATCCACATATAACTACACGCTCTTAGAAATGACACTGTGAACGGACCAGGATGAGTGTGGAACCGGATATTATTGACATAGTATAAAGCAAGGACGCAGAAAAACGTGACACAGCAATAAATGTTTGCAGAAAATGTTCCTGATTAAGTTGCGTAATAGCAGCAGCAGTGTTTCTCAAAGGAGCCGCGAACATGTGTCCTCTCACTTTGAGCTACTTTGAATGAATAAACCAAAACTCACCGGCTCGGCTGCGTGCTGTCACAAAATATCCGCTTACTGACCAAAAACACAACTATTGTGAGGAGAGTGTCGCCCTGTTTCGCTCAGTGTCTCTTTTCTCTTCGGATGAAGCCGCAGTAACAACAGCCGCTGGCCACGCCCCCTGCGTAACTTGTAGAGTGCGTCATTACATTTTTTAAATTTATCTCTAAATCACTAAAAACGCAATAAATCCCCCATTTTTTTCAAATAACATTTAAATGCACCAAATGTTCAATCTATTTTAATTAATATAGTTATTCTTCATCTCTACTCATCTCATAGAATATGACTGCTGTTATGTTCAAAATAAAACTATGTAGTGAAAAAAAGGAGGCCGTTTGGTTAGAAAAAATCACCGCAAGGTGTTTATTTACAGGTGCTTCCAGATTTGTCTGTATTAACAAAAGTATATACAACAAAAAAAAAGGTAACTGAACAGTTAACCAAGTTAAACTAAAGAAAATTCAACTTATAACAAAGCAAGATTCAACTGAAATCATGTGTAAATAGCTACACCTGATAAGCACACTGTCTTTCCTCCCCGACCAACAAAAGGCCTCTGCTTAAATACCCTCTCCTCCTCGTAACCCAGCCTCCCTGGCTGTACCACTATGTGAAGAGAGTCCACTGGCTCCTAATAAAACCATTAACAAAGTTAATCTCATACCTAACTACAGCAAAACACATTTACCTACATTACTGATGATCCCTATTTAACCATTTCTTCATTTAATAACAAATAAACCTAAATAATACTTTTGAGTAATTTCCCTTACCCGTACCCACTTGGACTAGTCCAATGACCTGCCCCCAATCATGTCACCTGAGTATAAAAGTAGGCAATATGGCCGCACTCCCTCCTTTGACTCTGGCTACATGGTAAGTATGGTAAGTAACATAAATGAATATATACATGACTTATTTTAACAAGAAGTAAATCAATAAACTATAACTAAATCTAACAATATGTGTAAGTGTCTATTTTAACCAAGATGTGAAGCTACCAAATATAACCAAACATAATACAAAACACAAACAAACCCGGGATAGTCTGTATCTGCAAAATGGTGATTACTGATGGCAACATAACTGAAAACAAGTATGGTTAAACTAAAGATGGAATAATGAGACAAATGGTCTGACCCACTTTGTCACAATTTCATAAGGAACATGTTTTTATATCATTACGCACAAAAAATGAATAAACAGATAAATCCAGGATGAAATAATCCTACAGGAAAGTACAGTTACAGTAATATCATAGGAACATTTCCCACTTTTACTTTACATTTTCTATTGTATTTTCAGTGTTTCAAAGACACAAAGAATCCAATCACAGACAACACTTTTACGTACTCTTGTCTTATTCTATTTACCTCTAAATGTGTAAAAAAAAAAACACAATAAATACTTTACATTTTATGTGGTATTTTCAATGTTTCCTGACACAAAGTAAAAGAAATACACAAAGAAAAATGCTTCTCGTGTAGAAGCATTGTTTTAGCTGAAGTGCTAAATGTTAAAACACACGTATACTGTTATTTAATAACAATAATAATAATATATATTCAGCCCTGACTCCATAAAGGTCATTAGTGGAGATTTGGCTCCATCTAGAGGTGAAAATTCAAGAGGAGCTGGACTTTATTTGTTGGTTCTGTTAGAATAGATTGATTTCAGCTCTGTTGATGATGTTAAATGAGAAACATGTGGATGAAGCTCTCCTCTTGACTCCACCTCCCAGTAACATGGTCCAGTCAGAGTCTCTCTACACACAAGCTGCTGCTGATTCAACCTCTGGATTATCAGGACTCAGCTCCTCCTCTCTCAGCTCACATACCGTCCTGTTTAGAACAATGGCTCCCAGCTATAGAGAGAAGAAGAAAGAAGAGAGGAGATAATTTAGTGTTTCCAGAGACTCTTTTCATCAGGTGTCAGCCAGTGATGCAGCACATCCAGTATAAAGAGCAGCAGGGACTTCAGTCCTGTTCAGAGCAGCTGTGGAGCTCAGCTAGCTTCCTTTCAGCTTCATGTTAACGTGTTGTAGCTGGAAGCTCACAGACCTGCACAGACTTTTAGCATCAAGTCTGTTTCCTCTGCACATTTCTCTCAAGTCCACAGAGGAAATAAACTGCTGAGAGTCATCAACGCTTCATTACTGCACAAACACTTTAGTGAAGGATTTCCAGCTGTTCCATTTCAATAAAGAGTCTGAGTGTGTTGATGAACATCTCATGTGTTTCTGAAGCATCAGCTGACTAAGAAACATTGAAGATATCTGATGAAACTAATGACAGAGATACAGATGTGATGACTGGACCTCAGCAGAGGTTCTGCTCTGTACAAAGACCACATGGTTACTAAATGTAATGATGGTTCTGTGATTTACAGGCTTCAGTCAGACTGATCTCAGAGCTGTGACAAAGATGAAACTGATCAGTTGTTTAGTTTTGAGGTGAGAGAACAAAGAGTCTGAGATCAGATCTGATGAATGAGGACCACTGTCTCTATTCATCTAGTAAGGCTGTCAGCTGGAATCCACATTTATTTCCTGAAAACATCAACACAACAAGCTTCAGGATGATCTGATTGTCTGACTGTTGTCTCTGTCTTTCTGTCCAGTCTGTCTCCATTCTCCTCTGACAGCATCTCTGAAGAAAACAGCAGCAGGTTTCCAGGAAACACATTTAGATTCTGTGTCTAGTACAAAACTACTGAAAGAAGAATGAACTGACTCCAACCCTCCACTCACCTCAGAGTCTCCAGTCTACAGTCTGGACTCTTCACAAGATCAAGAAGCTGCTTCACATCTGAATCCTTCAGGTTGTTTTCACTCAGGTCCAGATGTTTCAGATGGGAGGAGTTGGACTTCAAAGCTGAGACCAGATAATCACAGCTGATCTCTGACAAACTGCAGCAACTCAACCTGAATAAAGAATAAAATATGTTAATAAAATCATTGAAAATCTATCAGATGTGTTCGGGTTTTAATGTTCAGATCAACATTACTACGTCCTAATCAATGAGCTGTTCTCTAAAATGAGTAGAGTGACTTTGTCCTTGTGTTATTGTGGATCATCACCATATCAGATCCATAACAGACATCCAGTGAACTGACCTCAGAGTCTCCAGTCTACAGTCTGGACTCTCCAGAAAACCACACAGATGTTTCACTCCTGAATCCTTCAGGTTGGAGTTGATACTCAGGTCCAGATATTTCAGATGGGAGGGGTTGGACTTCAGAGCTGAGACCAGAGAATCACAGCTGAACTCTGACAACCTGCAGCCAATCAATCTGAGTAAAGAATAAAAGATGTTAATTAAATCTGACTTCTTCATCAGATGTGTTCAGGTTTTAATGTTCAGATCAACATTACTACGTCCTAATCAATGAGCTGTTTCTACTAGGTGGGGCAGAACTGAGATGGCCCTGACCTACAGTGTTGGTGAGCTTCTGCGCGTATGTCTGTGTACAGTGCACACTTCAGTTTGGTCAGTGGGGCCTGGGCTTCAGGGGTCCAGACTGCTTCTCACTGGCTGATTTGTAACAAGGGCAGGAGCTGTACAGGTCAGTTAGCTCGGCTAACGTACATATTGTAAGAGCATTCATTTTAGTGAAGTTCGATACCACCGATTTCCTTTCCAGTCAGACACTGAGTAAAATTCAGGCTCGCATCGACGATACCAATCTGATATTGATACACCCCAATGTGTCTGGCAAACCTACAACAAGTAGTGTTTTTTAGTGTATTTAAACTATAGCATCATAAAGAACAGACATTAGAGTAATTTATTCATTTATTTACTTTAAACTCAGAACTATATTGATGTTGTAGCTTCATTTACTATGGTCAAGCTAATATACAACAGAAAAAACAAACAGAGGACACAATCATATAAAATATGTAAAAATGCTGTTTCAAACACTTGAAAAAGGGAGGTAAGTAAAATAATAACACAATTTAAATAAATCACTGTCTAACTATTAAGAGCTACTATAAAATGAAAACTTGCATCTTAATTCTAATCATGTGCTCTCCTCTTCTGTCCTCCTGTTGGGGTTTAACCAGAGGTGTTTGACAAGGTTTGCTGTGTTGCCACAACTCAATAGTTTAGTTATTTTCCATTGTGTTAGTATATTACCTCGAATAACTGAAGTATTGAAAGTATTGTTATTTTGATTTGAGAATCAATTTTAGGGCATAAAGACCTGGTACTGGAAGTATTGATATTTCAGTAGCAATCTGCACATTAAACAATTAAGTTTTAAGATTCCTTAACACTAATTAATTAATTTCAAGATGAATCAAGTTGACTACCTAGGACTTTACTTCTGGAGCAGTTGGAGATAAAAGGTTTGGGAGCACATCAACCAGAAGATTTAATCATTTCTCAAGAGGGAAAAGACAAAACTAAGTTTTTCAACCAGGAGTAGTTTAAGAGGAAAACTTGGTTAACAGGGAGATTGGTGCTTGGTGAGTAACATTTATATTTAATCTAAATGAAATTGATTACATATTGTTTGATTTATTGGGGAACTTGTGTTATGTGTTACTGGCGATATATTTTGGGGGACACAATCTCATGGAGCTGTCCACCTGAAATGGCTGTTTGGATGTGGTATGTTGTGTGTAGTGACTTTGTGTATTGATTGCTGTGTATTGGGTGTGGGCTGATCATGCCATGAGCCGTGCATTGTGTTTTATATTGTTGTCGTGTTATTGTTTTGATGTTGAGTATGTGATATAGTGAGATCTGCTGTTTGGTGGTGCTATTGGTATGATAATATATGTTGTCAGATTGGTACAGTGGTGTGTTGGTGAGCAATGATGACTCCCAGCGAGAAGGTCGGGGCTGGGTCTGAATTGTGCTTTTCTGGATGGAGTTTGCATGTTGCGTGAATTTTCTCCAGGTTTCGGTGTTTTTGTTATGAGGGTATTGATTATGGTATTTCTGGATTACATTTCAAGATTTTCCTACATGGTCACACCAGAATTTCCTAACCAAAATCACCACTGGTTGGAAAACAAACTTTTCATTAGTTCATTGGCTCCATGACGTTCTTCTTGCTGTATTTGGTATCTCAGTAGGTTGGTGTTGTTAAAATGTTAAAAAAGAAGTTCATATTTTCAAGTCTGTCTTCAAACAACAGTCACATGTCAGATGGACATTACAGAGTTCTTAGAATTCCTACTGTCCACACTGACTGTGAAGTGCTCTCTTCCTAACACAACTACACTGGAAGAAATTACTTGATGAGTTTCTCCACAGACAGTATGAACAGAAAGAATGATTCCTGACTCTAATAACTTTTTAAATGTACATGTAAACACTAGACTGGTCCTGATTTGAGATCAGACCGACCACCGATGACTGAGGAGACACCTGCTGATATTAACAACATGATGCTCCTGCATTTAAACCAACTGTTGCTGGTCCATTTTCTATCTGTCAATCCTGACAGGAGAACTGTTTAATGTGATAAAAACATTGAGTGAACTGACCTCAGAGTCTCCAGTCTACAGTTTGGACTCTTCAGTCCATCACACAGCTGCTTCACTCCTGAATCCTCCAGGTTTTTGTTGTAACTCAGGTCCAACTCTGTCAGATGGGAGGGGTTGGACTTCAGAGCTGAGGCCACAACTTCACAGTGTCTCTCTGAGAGTCCGCACTCAGAAAATCTGTTATAACACATAAATATAAAATATGTCAATATGAATAAAGACACTTTATTATTTACTTCAAGCATTTGATGATAAACAGTTGGACTCATCCTGTTTGACATTTTGTTTTTCACAATGATTCAGCTTCTTATCTGACATGACACAATAATTCTCATCAGTTCCTCTTAAACCTGCAGACTTTTAAACTTTGGTTTGTTTTAATCTGCAAAGTAATGGAGATAAATGGAGTTACATTTAGGCTTCTTCTACACAGTCTGTCAGTGTGATCTGATCTAATGTCTGACTCCACAAAGTCATCATGATTAAAATGATAAAAATATGGAAAACATCCCTTTAAGGCACATTTAGAACATATTAAAATTGACAACTAATGTCTAATTAGATATATTTATCAACAGACAACTTTAATATGTTGTATATATAAACAAAGGTAGATAAACCGAAGAAAATCTACATTCTCACAGTGTTTCAAACTGCTGGAGAACATCTGTAAAAAAAAAAAAAAAAAAAAAAAAACTACAACTGACATGCAATGTTTACAATAAACAAGTTAAAAACTGTTTAATAGGGTGATAATGAACATTTAAACAAAAATAAAATGATGTATTTTGCTAATCACATCTGGACTCACTGAGCCTTTCTGCAGTTCCTCACAGCTGGAATCAGTCTCCGTCGTCCCTCCCATGATGTGTTGAACTTCTTCAGGTTCAACTCATCCAGAACTTCCTCTGACATCTGCAGCATGTAGGCCAGAGCTGAGCAGTGGATCTCAGAGAGTTTCTTCTCTGATCTCTTCTCTGACTTCAGGAACTCTTGGATCTCCTGATGAACTGAGAGGTCGTTCATCTCCATCAGACAGTGGAAGATGTTGATGTTTCTGTCAGGAGAAATGTTGGACTTGTTCATCTCCTTCAGGTTGTTGATGGCTCTCTGGATGATTTCTGGACTGATCTCTGTCTGACCCAGCAGACCTCTTAACAGTCTCTGGTTGGACTGCAGACAGACGCCATGAAGGAAGCGAACCATCAGGTCCAGGTGACCATTTTTACTCTGCAGGGATTTCTCCAAGACTCTGTTCAGGAAGACATCCAGAGTTGAGTCATTGTAGTTTTGTCCCAGGAAGTCCTCCAGCACCTCTGTCTTCCTGTTGGTGTAACAGTGGATCATGTAGACTGCAGCTAGAAACTCCTGAACACTCAGATGGACGAAGCAGAACACCTTGTCCTGGTACAGTCCTCTCTCCTCTATAAAGATCTGTGTCAACACTCCTGAGTACACTGAGGCTGCTCTGATATCAATGCCACACTCTGTCAGGTCTGATTCATAGAAGATCAGGTTTCCTTTCAGCAGCTGACAAAAAGCCAGTTTTCCCAGAGACTCAATCATCTCCCTGGTCTCTGGACTCCAGAGTGGATCTGTCTCAGATCCTCCATCATACTTGACCTTCTTCACTTTGGTCTGAACCACCAGGAAGTGGATGTACATCTCAGTCAGGGTCTTGGGCAACTCTCCTCTCTCTCTGGTTTTCCACACATCTTCCAGAACTGTAGCAGAGATCCAGCAGAAGACTGGGATGTGACACATGATGTGGAGGCTTCGTGATGTCTTGATGTGGGAGATGATGCTGCCGGCCTGCTCCTCATCTCTGAACCTCTTCCTGAAGTACTCCTCCTTCTGGGGGTCAGTGAACCCTCTGACCTCTGTCACCATGTCAACACACTCAGGAGGGATCTGATTGGCTGCTGCAGGTCGTGTGGTTATCCAGAGGTGAGCAGAGGGAAACAGTTTCCCCCTGATGAGGTTTGTCAGCAGCACATCCACTGAGGTGGACTCTGTAACATCAGTTAGGATCTCAGTCTTGTGGAAGTCCAGAGGAAGTCGACACTCATCCAGACCGTCAAAGATGAACACAACCTGGAACTCTTCAAACCTGCAGATTCCTGCTTCTTTGGTTTCAGTGAAGAAGTGATGAATAAGTTCCACCAAGCTGAACTTTCTCTCTTTCAACACATTCAGCTCTCTGAAAGTCAATGGAAATGTGAAGTGGATGTCCTGGTTGGCTTTGTCTTCAGCCCAGTCCAGAGTGAACTTCTGTGTTAAGACTGTTTTCCCAATGCCAGCCACTCCCTTTGTCATCACTCTTCTGATTGGTCCATGTCTTCCAGGTGAGGCTTTAAAGATGTCTTGTGGTCTGATGGTTGTTTCTGGTCTGTCTAGTTTCCTGGATGCTGTTTCAATCTGTCTGACCTCATGTTCATCATTGACCTCTGCAGTCTCTCCCTCTGTGATGTAGAGCTCTGTGTAGATCTCATTCAGAAGAGTTGACTTTCCTGCTTTAGCAATCCCCTCAAACACACACTGGAACTTCTCCTTCAGACTAGATTTAAGTTCACGTCGACAAACTGCAGCTTCATGTCCTGAATATCCTTAAAGAACAAGTAAGATCAGTGAATACATTTCCAACATTTAATTCCCTGATAGAATGAGTGATTACATTGTATACTTTGCTCCAAATCTTGAGACATTAGTAAATGTTTAATTAATTCATCAGGTTCAATGTTCATAGAAATCCTCTTACTTCTCTCCAGACGATCAGCAAGCTCCTCCTGCTTCATTCTCCTCAGGAAGTTCAGTGTGATCTTCACAAATGCCTCTCTGCTGCTCCTCCTCTGCTCTTCATCCTCACCCTCCAACACCTCCTCATCCTCCCTCTGACTCTCTAAGCATTCTGGGTAATCTGGACTCAGATCCCTCTGAATCTTCTTCAGCTCCTTCTTCACAAAAGTGACAATATTGTCCTCCAGCAGCTGGAACAGAAAACTATGTGAATGACAACCAGACTGAAACCATGGAGACAAACATCAGATCCATGTTGGACAGACTGACAGTCCCCTGGTCTACAAAGAGCAGCATGGAGATGATGGAAAGTAGTTGTTGTCCATGTACAGACCTTAAATATGGAGTCCAGCTGTGTTTGATGCTGATGAACAGACTGATCACTGAGAACATTTAAACTCTGCTGCTTCACTCTGTGAATAAATCATGGATAATTAGCTTTAATTGTGTCTGTTCAGATTGGTAAAGGCCCATGAGGCCATATTTAAAGTGAACAGTGAATCATTTGGCTTCCTGTTGTGGTAAATATTTACTAGTCCTTACGATCCCACTGAGAATCAACAGTACAGCCTGCAGCATTCCCAAGCACATTCATTCAGATTTCCCTCTGTGCTGAAGTGACCTGGAGGAGGCACCTCAGTGTCTGGTTAAGTTAGACTGGTTGTACTCTGCAGCTCACAGCAGGAATGTGTTTGACTGACTGTTTGCATCAGAGTGTTCTTGAAAATATTTAGTGCTCAGCAAACAGTCAGTGACATTTTGTTGTCAATAGCACCTTTAGATATGTTTACAATGAAAAAATGTGATGTGTTCAATACTTATTTTACCCACTGTATTCATATATATATATATATGTATATATATATATATATATATATATAGTAAGGAACTATTTTGTTTTAGTGTCAGTTTTAAATCCTTACATCCGATCCACAGAGTGACTCCTTTTCCTTGATATCTTATCTTCCTTCTCAGTCCATCCTCTCTTCTTAGACGCCCTGCTGGCTTTGGGTTCAGGTGGGGTTTGATTTTCCAGCTTCCTCCTGACAAACACATGACACATGTCCTTGACAATATACTTAAAATATCATAAAACACTGATAAATGTTTTATTCATCAGTCCACAGTGAGTGATGCCCAGGCCATTGTCAGTGGTTTTGAACTGAAACAGAAACATTCCCAGACTCTCTTTGATTGATTATGTGAGCAATAATTATCTCAATAATTATCTAAGTACTTGTTCTACACAAGAGTCATCCGTTGTTTGTTTGCTTCCAGAAAATGATTCTGTGGATGCCACGTGGAGTCACAGGAGGATTCTTTTATTTATTTACACATGTGCACCTCCAATCCACCCAAATGATGCCAATTAGTCAAGATGCTTCTAACGTTATGACATAATGTTCTGTGGTTTTCAAAGCTGAGTGCATGTAAATTTCCATCCTACTGGAAGTGTGCTATAGTATAATTTAAATCTGGAAACATTTATTAGATAAATTACTTCATGGATAAATGAGATGTCCTAATAAACGACACAGAGCTAATTAAAATAATCCTGGGTTTGTTTACATGGAGGCCTATATAAGACTTTAGCTGTAAAATGCATGAGAGCAAAACTTCACAAACTGAGAGCACAGCTCGAACATAAACAGGAAGCAAGGAGAAAGTTGCTGTATTAACATTTTACCTCTTTGCATCAGAAGGATGTTCTTGTTTAAAATCAACGTATCGACCCATCGACTTGTCGCTCTTGAAGGACACACAGCTGGGACCAGGTTCAGATTCAGGCGTCTCTGGTCTGAACTGCTGCTTTGTTCTTCAATACAACACAGAAAGTTTTCTGATGTCAGAATAAACGTAATATATAATATGAGAAACGAGCTGTGATTTGAGAGTTGATGGAGACTCTCAGTGGAGGAGCTCCAGGAGAAACTTTGATCATAATCTGATATCTTCCTCTAACACAGACATTCTTGTTTGATAATAAAGTTCAAATGAACCAAACTCTATCTGAATCATCATCATTTCATATGTTCATATATTAGATTTAATTTCTTTAATATAAACATGTCAAATAATCAAATCCATAATCAATAAATTACAGTCAAAGATGAACCAACAACACTATACTCTCAGTAATGTTTTACCTCTGATCATCAGTGGAAACTTGTTCATTAAAAGTTACAACTAAGTCTTTTGACCAGTCACTCTTGAAGGACACACAGCTGGGTTCAGGTGAGTCTGGTCTCTGATGGATCCTGAAAATAAAATAGTTATGATGAACTCAGTGAAGCTCAGATATTCAGCTAAATGATGCATTAATGGCATCCAGGGGAGTCTTAAGTTTTAACATGTTCAAGTGCTTAGAGTAACGTTATCTTACCTCTCCTTAGATGAATGTTTTTGATCATTTGAGCAGTCACTCCTGAAGGACACACAGCTGGGTTGTGGTTCATTCCTGTAAATAATTAAATGAAAATGCATAAATCAAATCAAATCAAATGTTCTTTTTGTCGCTGTATACAGGAACATTGTGAATACTTCACATCAGCGCTTTAAAAACATACAACATGAACAGAAAATAAAGTATTCCACACAACACAGTCACAAACAATCCCATTTAAAACCCAGACCATGTTGACAGCTTATTAACGATTACAGGTCTGTGATCTGTAATAACAATAATAATGAAGGAGCTGAAGTTGAGCTCTGACATGAAGAGTCATAGACTAGTTATAAATGTTCATCTCACCTCTGATCTTTGGTCTGGTTCTCATGTTCTCCACTCAGAGTGGTTTTAGAGGGAGGGACTCCCTCCTCTCTGTCCTCACACTGATCCATGCTGCTGGATTCACATCAGCTCGCACACACTTTCGACTGCAGAGGAAACACAAATCATTCACCTGAGCGTCAAATCCTTGAAATCATCTCAGCTGTAAAAACATCAGCTGCTAAAAAAAAAGCTCCAGTCAGCTGTTGTTGTTCTACTATCAGTCCACAAGATGGAGACATGAAGCTGTAGAAGTGAAGAGCAATTACACAAACACAGACTCTGACACCTCATCTTTGTTATTTAAAGTTTTTTGAGTAAACAGCAGCACACTACTGTGTCTGACTCTAATGGTGGAAACGATGGTTTTATGAAACACAGGGATGTTTGATTTGTGAAGAAAGAAAAGAAAAATCAACTGATCATCATGTTATTTGATTCCAGTCAATAAATCATCTAATAATAAAGTAGATTGACCTTCAAACATTAGAATGATCCTACTTTTGTCATGAAATAAAATCTGCTACAAACACCACAGAGCAGAAACAAACAGTAACATAACAGACGTTGATAAAGTTAAGTCCAAAGAGCTGAGCCATAAGACAGTAAACTGGAACCAGTGATGGGAATAACGGTGTTAAAATTACTTTAAAAAATTAATTACTGTTTCCATCATTGTAACACCGTTTCCGTTACTGGCAAATAAATGGGGCGCGTTACAAACTAAAGCTGTCTGTTGTCATCCAACTTGGTTCTCAGACACAGGAGCCGCAAAGGTTTTTCGCTCTGATGTTGTTCTGCCTGTTAAATTCTGATCAAAGGCCTGACAGACTGTATCATTAAAGCTTCAGCTCAAAACCTTTTGTTGTACTCCCATAAAGACCGATCTCTGTTCCTTTGTTTCAATCAAACAAATCAAATGTGTTGATACACGATCGTTAATGGAAGCGCATAGGTGAACGGCGACTGTGTTTATATCCAGCTTGTATAGTGATCTCCCACACTTTAATGATCATGGCAGCGCTCTGCATCCGAGAAAAGTCGGGATTTGGCGGCAGATATCGGGCTCTGTGCAGGACACAGTGATTTATTCTAATATCAGCAGCCTTTAGAAAGAGCGGGGGTTTGACCGGTTCATTCTTCTGGTCATCAACAAACTGTAACTTTATGTACGCGATGACGTATGAGGGAGGAAAAAACAGGAGGTCCGACTCGGGACTTTTGAAGCTAAGAAAAAAATCCAAATTATTAGAGATATTTAAATGAATCCCCCAAACAGCTTAACTATCAAGGAATGTGTAGAGGTGGTTCAGACCTAGAAGTACCTAGGACTACAGGTACAGGACTACAGCTGGTTGGCTAACATAGACGCAGGTGGTCTATGCTGCTGGACATGGTCTAACAGATTATCGTGGCCAGTGTCCACTTCTACTCTGTGGTGAACTGAGGAGGCAGCACTAAGAAGAAGGTTGAGGAGGACGTTTGTCTGTCAGGACATAAGACACTACAACGCCTTCCTCTGAGGGAAAAAATGGACTATTGTAGTTTTATTATTATTATTATTATTATTATTATTATTATTATTATTATTATTATATTATTATTATTATTATTAAATCATTATTAGTATGTTTTAATTTGAAACACCAGCAAACATTTGGTTTTATTCTTGGAAATAAAAACAAAACGCAGTTTATTTGGTAAGAAACCAAAACAGATCAGCTGATCATCGTATTATTTGATTCCAATGAATCAACGATGAAGAGACGTTACTGTAAATGAATAATATAATGCAGAGTCTCTGTCGCACTATCACGTTTTATTTAGAAAATGTCTAATAATTCTGGTAGAAGAAGGTTTTTCATCAGAAATGTTACTGATGAAAACATTTAATGAAAAATAAATCATCTGAACCTGAAGCGGAGTCAATGCGCGCTCCGGGGGCACAACTGTCTATGCAGTGCACACGCACACTCATAGACACAAAATGGCGGATAGATTTATAGTTGCCTCCTTCGTCTTAATATTTTCAACTTCTTATCAGTGAACGTGAACTATTTCTGAAGTTTTTCTGTTGGAATTGATTAGCTCCAATAGAAAAGTGAAGATGATAAGTTAAAAACGATAAATTATTGACTTTATCTCCAGGCGGAGTTTACACAGAGAAAAGGATCTGCGACACAACGGAGGTGAAAGTGAAAGTAACTTCTGTACCAAGATTAATGAAAATGTAATAGTTTAATTAAATCTGATCATCATACTGTTTGATTCCAGTGAATCATTTATCTAATAATAATGTAGACTGATCTTCAAACAGAGTGACACAAACTTAATAATGAAATAAGAAGTGAACATCTTCTACAAACATTACAGAGCAGAAACAAACATTAAAGTTACTGAAGACAAAGTTAAAGCTTTAAACAAATCAAACTTACAGTTTATTTAACCAGAGAGATGAAGAAGACTCCACTCCAACCTGAACACTGAACAGGTGAGCTATACTTCAGGAATGAGGTGAGGTTTTACCTGTGACAGAGGTAGAACAGGTTAGACAGGAGAAGATTTTTATCCGTCAACATGTCTGTTGTTGATTCTTGTCATAAACTTCTATATCAGTGTGTTCAGGTTTCAGTTTAAATATATCAGTTTAATAATAATTACACAAATTACAACACTAATACTGATAACTATAATAATATGTCACAGGAAATACTTCCCTTTTGATACTTTAACTGCATTTGTCTATGCAGGACTGGAGTATTTTACTACAGTGTGGTGCTTTTACTAAAGTAAAAGATGTGAATAAATCCTCAGTGTAACCTCAGTGCATTGTCCCCATGCAGCCTAGGCCTATAGCAGCATAACTAAGGGATGGTTAAGTCCAGCTCTAACTATAAGCTTTGTCAAAAAGGAAAGTCTTAGTCCTGACCTTAAACGTAGAGACTGTGTCTGCCTCCTGAACCCAAACTGGGAGCTGGTTCCACAGGAGAGGAGCCTGATTGCTGAAGGTTCTACCTCCCATTCTACTTTTAGAACCTCTAGGAACCACAAGTAGACCTGCACTTAGAGATCGTAGTGATCTGTTGGGACAGTATGGTTCTATGAGGTCTTTCAGATATGATGGAGCTAGGCCTTTCAGGGCCTTGTATGTAAGGAGGAGGATTTTAAATTCAATTCTAGATTTTAAAGGGAGCCAATGAAGAGAAGCTAATGCTGGAGTAATATGATCTCTCTTGCTAATTCCTGTCAGTGCTCTTGCTGCAGCGTTTTGAATCAATTGGAGGCTTTTTAAAGAGTATTTGGAGCCAGACAGTAACGAGTTACAATAATCCAGCCTGGAAGACACAAATGCATGAACTAGTTTTTCCCCATCACTCTGAGAAAGGATGTTCCTAATGTTGATGATATTACGAAGGTTAACGAAAGCAGTCCTGGTCACCTGCTTTATGTGAGAATTAAAGGACATATCCTGGTCAAATATAACACCAAGGTTTTTCACAGTAGTACTGGAGGCCAAGGTAACGCCATCCAAAAAAACCAGGTGATTAGATAATGAATCTCTGACATGTTTAGAGCCAAATGCAATAACTTCTGTTTTGTCTGAGTTTAAAGATAGAAAATTACAGGTCATCCGAGCCTTTATGTCTTTAAGGCGCTTGGAGTTTAACCTGCTGATTAGTTTCATCTGGTTTCATGGATTTATGCAGTAGATGCAGTTAAAAAGAAGAAATGTGAGATTGTTATTATTATTATTAAGATTTACTGCGCATGTCCTAGTTTTCAATTTATTACAGTGTATCTATTGCGTGCTAGCTGTAGTTCCCTGCTGTGACCACCGGAGGGCAGTAAACATACCTCAGACAGTTGTCGTTACTGACAGTGACCACTGGAGGGCAGTGATCGTGATGGTTTCTCTGTTGTTATTAAAGCGACATCATGTAGTTCATCATTTCACCATCAGATGGAGACGAATCTCCATCACAGGTCATTTTAATGTCGAAGAAGCAGAAACCGGAAGTTATGAACAGGTGTTGGATAATTAACCTGATTAATGTTAAGCTAGCAACGTAACTTCGGTCTCAAGTTAACGTTGTTTGTCCTAAGATGAAATAACTCGCGACTCCATGAAGAGGAAATAAATGATATGTAGATATCGAGAGTTATGTCCAGGTACAGTCATATTTCGTGTTAAAGTTGACTTCATGTTCGTGTTTAGCTGTTAGCTTTAAAGCTAATAGAGGAGGAGCTTGCGTTGTTTTGGTTAAGTTAAAATATTATGTAGCTTTACACCTAAAGGTAAATCCTGCAGGGATCCAGACCAGGATACATTCATGTTCACACTAAATGCATGAAAAAATAATCTTTTTGTTGTGTTGTTTGTGTCTGACCAGCAGTCTGCAGCCTAAAGACACTCAGTTCATCATAGAAACCAAAGGTGGACACGCAATGTTTTATAATTCAGGCCTGGAACAACAGAGATGTGCGTTTTTATTTAATCAACTGTTGTAAATGATGTGAAGTCAAGAACAGTGACGTGATGTGTGTTTACTGCAGGTGGAGAACATGCTGATGGATCACCACAACCAGAGCAACTCAGGACGACACCACGACAAGAACCTGGACAGATAAACTGTTGATATCTCGTCTGTGACGTTGAACGAGTTTAAATCTCAGATATTAAAAATAATTAAATTCACATATTTAATAAATAAAAGTCAGAAAAAGCTGCTTCTTCTGTTCATGTGAATTTAACTCAAAGTTAAACTAAAGATCTCCAGATGAGCTCAAAGAGCTGTGGCTGTTAGAAGGTTCAGACATTTGGAGGTGGAGGGTTAGTGGCTGTAAAAACACTGAGAGACTGTGTCTTCAGTCTTCAGCTGCTTCACTGGTCCAACACTCAAAGCTTCTCCAGAGTCCAGAGAAGAGTCTGAGGTTGAGAGTCTTCAGGTTGAGGGAGTCACTGACTGAACGGCTCAGTGAGTCGGGAGTTGAATCAAGAGCTGAACGGCTCCTCAGAGGGGCGGAGTCTGTGGGAGGCGGAGCCAACTTTTGAAAAATTTCCCCAAAATTAGATGACAAATATACCAAAAAATGATGTGCAAGTGTGAGAAAGTGGCTCAGGAGAAAGAAGAAGGGTTGTGGGTTCAAGTCCCACAGAGACTTGTTTTATTTTACAATGACAAGCATACAAGCTTATTTATAAAACCTGGTCTCGAACCTGCAACCTCCAGATTTGGAGGCTGCTTTTTAACGCACCGAGCTACTTCTCAACTTAATATATAAAATTTTTAACTTCTATTTCTGGTTGAAGTGGCCAAAAGCTGAAAAACGACAACTACCCAGCTCCAGGCAGAAGCCAGCAGGCTCTGGGTTTTTAGTGTAGAGGTAAAGTTAAGGGTTTGATATCAGGAGGTCAGGGTTCAAGTCCCGTCCTTTACATTTTCCTGAGATTTTCACATCCGAACCATCAACTCCTGACTCAAATGACTGGGACGAGTCAGATGAACGACTCTTTCTCTGAAACCACTCAGGTGGTGAGGGCCGTCCTTCCTCTGGGTGAGGAGGACTTCCTTCAAGTCACTGTCTGACCTGGAGCTGAACACACAACCTCCAAAACTTCACCACCACACCTGAGAGACACGGTGGACGACACACAAACGTCCTTTTAAAGCCTCACACTGATGTTTCACCACAAAACCACCAGTTTAACAACAGGGACAAAATATTAGGAACAAAAATAATCACTCTTTAGTTTGATAAAAAGATTTTATTTTGCCATAAAAAACAACAAATCACATTTTAATACAGTTTCCTGTGAGGAGTCACTGTGGAAGAACATTTGATCATTTAATAAAAATATTGCAAATTATATTCCATATTCATATTTTATCATATTTTTGACTTCAGATAACACTGAACAACCTGAGATCTGCAATGACAATAAAGAATATTCTGTTCTAACAAAATAACTGTGAGTCTTAGTTTCTCTGCTGTTTCTGAGGTGACTGTGCTGACCTGAAGTCAGAAGGTTTTACCTTGACTAGCTCTGAGGAAAGGTTCAGGATGAGAAGGAGACCAAGTCAGACCACGACTCATCTTCAGTTTTCACCTGGAAACTCATCTGAAAAATAAAAAGAAGGACGACACGTCCTGGATTCACACCTGAAAAATGACTGAACTCAGTCTAAATGACGTGAACACACACAAACAAACTAGAGGAGGAGGTTCCATGTGGAGTCAACCTCAGACCTTCATCATTTGTTCCTGTTGAAAAGTTAACGTACGTGATGGAAAGTCAAGTTTCTGTTGGACGACACCGTATATGTTTTCAGTTTTATTTATATTTCTGCAGCACATTTAAACAAAGCTCCCTCTGATCTTAAAAATCACCCATGTTTCTATCATTTGAGATCATCAGTAACAGACTGAACTGGCAGGTTTGTTTCTACAGTGAACAGTTCAACAGCTTTGTGCATCAGATACTTTAACTGTTGATAAAATACAGAAAAACGTCTTTAAATCAACATTTATTTTGTCAGTTAATTATTTTTCTAAATGCAGCTGGATTTGACCAAAGAATCTCAAATGTCCGATTTGTCCTGAACGCAGCGGACTGATCAGGACGTGGAAACAGCTGAGCAGCAACACGTTGCCTCTGTCCGCGTGTTTCTTTCACGTTTCTCCAGTGAGTTGATCAACTGTGACTTAGTGGTGAACACTGAGACTGAGAGGAAGCAGCAGGTCAGTCTGCAGAGTCTGTTTTGACTCTTTAACCAGTGAATTGATGAGTCGGAGGCAGGAGGAGGCTCACTGCTCTGAAAACACACTCACCTGCGCAGGTGAACGCAGCCTGTTGATCAACACAAACACTGACACCAGACTAAAGGAGAGGAACCAGAGAAACGGTTTTACCTGCAGCAGCAGGAGGAGGAGGAGGAGTGATGAAGCTCAAATAAATCAGAGTTCCTCCTGATCCTGAACGATTCAATGAACCCAGAGGACAGGAAGTGTTTTTAAACTATCACCATCACTGCCCTCCAGTGGTCAGTGTCAGAAACTACAACTGTGCACATCCACTAACACTGATCCTCAAAGAGACTTTATGACTCATTTAGTGAGAAGAGAAAACCCAGTAAAGAAGGATGAGCTGGTTCTGAGGCTGGTGATCTAGAAATCTAAGGACAAACTTCCTTTGTTAAACTTTGTGAATAGCTCAGTGAGGTGAGACGTCCTAGTAACTCCTCCTTGTTCTTAGGTCCTAGGTTCAACTCTAGGCTACTGACTTCTTTCTGTTGTTGCTTCTGAGGGAAGTGAACAATGAACACAACAACAAAAAGCTGCACATCCAGGTTGAAGAGTAGCTCAGTGAGATCAGCTGTGGTTCTGTCTCTCAGTCTGAAACCAGTGGATCAAATCCAGAGCTCTGCTTTCTACATTTTATTCTCTAAGTGACAGAGGAAAAACTAAAATGCTTTTAAACTTTAAAGCATCACAACGTCTCTGGGTTCGTGGCTCATGATGTTAAGTCTTTCCTCAGAGGTTCTGAAGGTTTGGGTTCAAGCCCTGGATGGTTCAGTCCATTTTAAATATTAATACCAACACGAAAGCCTGAAAAGATGTAAAAGTAGGTGCAATGTTGTCTCTGGTTTAGTGGCTCAAGTGGTTAAAGTCTTCCTCTAAGGACTGGGAGGTTGTTGGTTTGATCCTTGGACAGTTTTCTTTTAAATTTAATGTCCAACAGCAAGAGAAAAGACTAAAAAACCCTGATATAATCTGAAAGTAGCAGCTTTTCTCTGATGGCCTAAGGTGTTAGGTTAGTTCATTGATGTTCTGGAGACATGTGTTCAATCCCCCATGAGAACTTTTAGATTTAATCAACCACAGAAACAAACAGAAAAGCTCCAGGAAGAGTGAGAACATGTGTGGTCAGATAGCTCAGGCTGGTAGAGGACTTCTTGGAGGTTCTAAAGACGTGGGTTCAAATCTTATCGTAGTCTATGAATTTTAGAGTCCAACACTCAAAGTAGAGACTGAAAAGCTCCAAGAAAGACCAGGAACATGTGGACAAATAGCTCAGACTGTTAGAAGAGTCTATGGTGAGTGTGACGTCATGGATTCAAATCTTATGACAGTCGTGACTTTTGAAGATCAACACCAAAAGAAACAGATTGAAAATGTACATGAAAGACTAGAAACCTGCAGTTAAATAGCTCAGAGAGTTAAATGAGTGGTTGAACTTTGTGAAGTCATGGGTTCAAATCTTATGACAGTCGTGACTTTTAAAGTCCGGATTCCAAAGTGACGATGACAAAAGCGCTCAGAGAGAAGGTCCAAGTGTGAAGGGTTCTCGTTGGTGTGTGGTGGTTCAACCGTGGCTGGAAGTCGCAGGAGATTGGTTCGAATCCCACCCATTGTCGGGGGCCTGGATCATCAGAGTGGGTCCTGTGGTAGCAGGCGCGGGGGGGGCCGTGTCCTCCCCGTGGTTTCTGAGAGGTAGAAGGACGGGGTTATGTCTCCCATAACTAAGAGCAGCTGGAGTATTAGAGCGAGGGGGGAGGAGTCAGTCGTGGGGGGAGGAGCCAGTGGTGGGTGTAGTCAGTGAGGGGGAGGAGTCAGCAGAGAGGAGTGGTTAATGGGTGGGGTCAGGCTTAGTGGGTGGAGTCTGCAGAGGGGGGAGGGCCTTCATTATCTCTTTGCTGCTGCACGTGGAAAAGCTGTGGGGGTCCAGTACAAACATATCTGTCCCTCCAACCAGAGGGACAGATATAAATAAACTATAAAAAAAAAATATACGTTACCTGCAGCGTGAAGATCCTCCTCTTCACGTGAAGTCCTACGTACATACAATAACATAACATCATTTTAAACCACTTTAACATGATCATTTAATTTAATACACTGCACCTTTTGCAAAGTTGCTGTTGTTCAGGTGAAGTCTTAGAAACCATCATGGCCGCGTCTCCTCCTGATGTTCTGGAGTGATAGAAGTAGGAGGTTAACACTAAACCAACAACATTTACTAATGTGAAACAAAAAATCTTACATGTTATGACTATCTATCTATTGCTCTATCGAAAACAATTGAAGACTTTAGATGAATGAAACATTAAGCCAGTTTGGATTATCATGGTTTGTCATAATGACTAATTTTAAAACCGTTTAAAATAGTAATGTAATAAACTTCACCTGTAGAGTCTTCCTGCGACGTTGCTGTTCTTTAGTCGTAGTCTTAGAAACCATCATGGCCGTGTCTCCTCCTGATGTTCTGGAGTGATAGAAGTAGGAGGTTACAACTAAACCCACTAACTAATATGCAACAGGCTGCAACAAAATGAGTTTCTATTTTAACAATACCTGTTACTCTAGTATTAAAAAATAGTTATAGTAAAATAAAATTAATAAAAGTCCACAACTAGTAGGCGTCCTACTGTAGGTTAAAAAAAAAGAAAATGAAGGAAGAATTTTGATTAAAATGTTAAAAGCCGTAAAATGAACAATTTAAAAAACGTTTTAAATGTTAATGTAATGTACTTTACCTATAGGGTGTTATTGCTTGTGAAGGTCCTGTTCTCTGGGTTGAGTCTTGGAAACCATCATGGCCGTGGACCGGTGTAGTGATATAGAAGCAGATGTTAGAACAAAACCGTTTGTCCAATAAAAAAAGTCATCGTATAGTTTGTCCAGCAGAAAAGTCAAAGTATAGTATGTGATAAGAAATGTATGAAAAAAAAAAGTCGTAGTATAGTATGAATTAAAAAAAAGTCATATTATAGTATGCAATAGAAAAGATATAATGTACTATGTTATGTATAGTATGTTGAATGAAAAAGTCATGGTGTACTATCATGAAGGCAGCTTTTGCTACTTGTTTCTGTTTCTGATCTACTTGGTTAAAGTTGAAGACAGAGTTGTATGATCCAGCATTCAACATGTACAGTATCATAAGGTGGACAACTTCTACGTTTCCAAGATCTAAAGACAAAGAACAGCCTCAAAAACAAAGACTTCTATAGACACTTGCAGCTGAGAGATTATTCCCCAAAAGAGAAGAGGTCAAATGAAACTATAAATAAGGTGATTGGTGTTATCAGCGATTCACACAAACATCTCTGCTTTCTATCGAGCTTTGGGTGACAGCAGGAAGGAATCAACACTTTATAAAAAAGCAAAAAGGGAAGCAGAGCTAAAAATCCAAATACAAGAGGAGGAGTGGCACCACATGTGTGAGACACAACGTACAACAACAAATTCATTCATATTGAGGGAGTTCTGCTGGAAAAACCTGACTCACTATTTTATAACAGCAAAGATATAAATCTAGGCATCTGGCTTCACAGCAGGACTGCTGGAGATTATGTGGGAGCGTGGAGGCAGACCATGAACGCATCTTCTGGAAGTGTATAAAAATGAGGATATACGGGCAAAATGTTAACTCAGTCGTAAAAAATGTCTTGGGATGTGAAATTCCAAACACAAGTGATGATTCTTGGGAATATTGAGAAGGTTGTAGTGAAAGAAGATCTGTACTTGACTAAAGTGTTACTAGCAGAGAGTAAGACACAAGCAACTGGCTCAATGTGAACGCTCCAAAACAGGAGCAGTGGTTATGGAACGATCAACTCAAAGAGGACGTATGCTAAATGCTAATGCTAAATGGAACAGTGGACTGAATAGTAGCATCTCCAGACAGTCTGTTAGTGTTATTATTGTTACTTTAACTTGTATCTTCTTTGATGTATTGTTTTTGCCGACATACATGTGAAAACTCAATAAAAATTTAAGTTGTAAAAAAATGTCTGTGATAAAAAAAAAAAAGTCATAGTATAGTTTGTCCAATAAAAAAGTCATCGTAAAGAAACTTAAAGGTAAAATTTTTCATTCTTAAAACTTTGTTGCAAAGACAAAACATCCCAACTTTAGTCTTTCATCAAGTAGCAGTGTCTGTCTTGGTGTCTCTTGTGTTGTGGTGTCCTGTGTTGTTGCTTGATTTACTGGTGGTGGGGGACAAAGGAATATAACTTTCTTCACTAATTTTAGACTTTTCTGAAACGATTTCACTGGTAAATGTCTGAGTTGAAGGATTTCAGGTGAACTCAGAGAAATAAACATTCACATTCAGTCTCATTCATTCACAGATTCAAATTACCTAAATGTTTGTTCCATGTGCTCCATCCACACCTGCCCAGGTAGGAGGCCAGACTGGCAAACAGGAAGTGGACGATTCCAACTAGATTTATAGGAGGGGGAGGTGGACTGTACCACGTTGAGTGTTGTATTAGGGGTGTTTGGTAGATGTACACCACGCAGTCACACAGTTTCAACATCTGTAGTTAAAAGTTAGATACTGAACGGAGACAAACAAGTGAAGACAGACGTGAGAATATCAACGATGAGAAACATCAGAAAGGACTGTTGATGCTGGCAGGTTTATGATATTCCTTTGTGTCTTTCTTTTGTTAATAGTAATATTATGTGTGTTATTTTTCTACTCTGTTACATTTTGTTTTTCTCATCTTACCTCTTTTTTCTATAGATACAGGACTTTTAAATTGCACTGAATATGAAGAATTGTTACAAAGACCATGAAGTAATTCAGATTTATTTCCTGAAATCATGAACACAACAATAACAACACAACAATGATCTGATTGGCTGATTGTTGTCTCCTCTCACAGCTTCACTGAGGAAAACAGCTGCAGGTTTACAGCAAACACTGGATCTTTGTTTTGATACAAACTGTGTTTACTACACTATAACTAAAAGAAGTATGAACTGACTCCAACCCTCCACAGTCTACAGTCTGGACTCTTCACAAGATCAAGAAGCTGCTTCACTCCTGAATCTTTCAGTTTGTAGTTTTTACTCAGGTCCAGATGTTTCAGATGGGAGGGGTTGGACTTCAGAGCTGAGACTAGATAATAACAGCTGATCTCTGACAACCTGCAGAAACTCAGTCATTTATAAGTTAAAAAGACAAAGTTCATGACTGACTAAACATTCAATTCAGAATTATAAACATGGCTTCTTTTACAATATACAGAGCATGACAGATATAAATGCATTATATTTGTTTTTCTAAAACAAAAAATACACTTACTTCATGGCACAGTAATGCAATACTAAAAATTATATTTAATAATAATTTATTTCCATAGTCTTTCTGCACTGGAGTTCATAGTTCTGGAATAGTTTTCTATTTTAAAATCTTTTTTAAAAATATTTAAATGTAATAAGTAAAAATAATAACAATCCTTCTTGCAGGAGTTATTGACCCCAATACTTCGGGTGTAACGACTTCAGAAGACGTAGGTGTAGTTACAAACTGTGGCCACCGGAGGGCAGTGAACAAACAACCTCATCAATCAACCACAGTTACCATATATAATATTGTTTATTTATCCTTCTTAATTTAATATTATTCAGCCTTTTTCACCTGAAATTATCTTCAGGGACATTTATATATTATTAAAATATTCCAACTGAAAGAAATTGATAATCACTTCAAGGAGGATTTATTTATATTTTCCTAATTAAAGGCTGTGGCTAAGAGAAACTTTGACATGGAAATACATGCTCATTAAAAATGCAAACAAGGTGAAATAAATATCTTTGATTGTTGTCATTTTCATAGTCATAATTGTTATAATTATGAACATAGAAATGTTGCAATACTCCAGAAGTATCAGAATTATATACATGACTTCTTTTACAATACACTGAGGCCAAACACGAGATATACGTGTATTTTTGTTTTTCTAAAAGGTAAATATAATTTTATACATTTTCCACATTTTGTCAAATATATTTGTTTAGATTTTAATTCATTTATTTTAACGTTCTTAACCCCTACAATCAGGACACTCAAAGCATTTTGTGCACAGTGTCTAATAAACACAATCTGCAATAAATGCACATTTATAAACGCACACAAAAAGATACAAATTACACACACACAACTGTTATATCTGTTCATCAAGTGAACACCAATTTCATGTCACAGTAATGATAAAAAAATATTTTAATGAAACACACACACAAGCTGCTGCTGATTCAACCTCTGGATCATCAGGACTCAGCTCATCCTCTCTCAGCTCACATACCGTCCTGTTTAGAACAATGGCCAACATCTGGAGAGAGAAGAAGAAAGAACAGAGGAGATGATTTAGTGCTTCATCTCTCACTCTAAACGTATTCAGCTGAAGGAGATTAACAACCAATCAAGGCCTAAATCAACAGTCCCAACTTTTAAAATGTGAATATCTGCTACTTTTCTTTCTCATCAACTGAATTCCCTCCAGTTTGAAATTGTTGGTGGAACAAAAGAAGTGATCTGGACATGTTGCCTTCAGCTGTAGGAAATCAGAAAAGTAGTTTTTCTCCAGTTTCTGCTCATTTTAAAGAGAAACTAATTGATGAATAAGAACAGTCCTTTATATTCACCTCATTTAAACTGATGCTCAACCTGTAGACCCAACACCTCACAGCTGCAACCAATGGAAATGATTGATTTCTTTCTGAAGCTGAACATTCAGGTTATTAAAGTTACAGCTAAATAAAGCAGTAAACTAACAAATCTTTCCATTTAAGATGCTGTGTCCATTCAAACGACTCCCTTTGCTTTAACTTAATCACTTAATCATTGTCCTCCTGCCAACAGAGAAGGCCTAGTTTGGAAAACAACCACTTTTAAAGTAAAAGTTTAAATTGGATGAGAAATATATAGAAATATGTGTAAATATATCCAGATATAACTACACGCTCTTAGAAATGACACTGTGAACGGACCAGGATGAGTGTGGAACCGGATATTATTGACATAGTATAAAGCAAGGACGCAGAAAAACGTGACACAGCAATAAATGTTTGCAGAAAATGTTCCTGATTAAGTTGCGTAATAGCAGCAGCAGTGTTTCTCAAAGGAGCCGCGAACATGTGTCCTCTCACTTTGAGCTACTTTGAATGAATAAACCAAAACTCACCGGCTCGGCTGCGTGTTGTCACAAAATATCCGCTTACTGACCAAAAACACAACTATTGTGAGGAGAGTGTCGCCCTGTTTCGCTCAGTGTCTCTTTTCTCTTTGGATGAAGCCGCAGTAACAACATCCGCTGGCCACGCCCCCTGCGTAACACGTAGAGTGCGTCATTACATTTTTTAAATTTATCTCTAAATCACTAAAAACGCAATAAATCCCCCATTTTTTTGCAAATAACATTTAAATGCACCAAATGTTCAATCTATTTTAATTAATATAGTTATTCTTCATCTCTACTCATCTTATATAATATGACTGCTGTTATGTTCAAAATAAAACTATGTAGTGAAAAAATTTGATCAACATACCTGTGAAGTGTTTATTTACTTATTTTCCTTGCATTAAACCACATACAAAATGCACAAAAATATTTAACTCATCCTTCAATGTCCTTCTCCATCAACTTTCTGCACATTATACGTCCACTGTACTACATGTACTCTGGCATCTATAATTACTGTTTAAATCCAGATCATTTCATAAGGAACATGTTTTTATATCATTACGCACAAAAAATGAATAAACAGATAAATCCAGGATGAAATAATCCGACAGGAAAGTACAGTTACAGTAATATCATAGGAACATTTCCCAGTTTTACTTTACATTTTCTATTGTATTTTCAGTGTTTCAAATACACAAAGAATCCAATCACAGACAACACTTTTACGTACTCTTGTCTTATTCTATTTACCTCTAAATGTGTGAAAAAAAAAAACCCACAATAAATACTTTATATTTTATGTGGTATTTTCAATGTTTCCTGACACAAAGTAAAAGAAATACACAAAGAAAAACGCTTCCCATGTAGAAGAACTGTTTTAGCTGAAGTGCTAAATGTTAAAACACACGTATACTGTTATTTAAAAACAATAATAATAATATATTTTCAGCCCTGACTCCATGAAGGTCTTTAGTGGAGATTTGGCTCCATCTAGAGGTGAAAATTCAAGAGGAGCTGGACTTTATTTGTTGGTTCTGTTAGAATAGATTGATTGCAGCTCTGTTGATGATGTTAAATGAGAAACATGTGGATGAAGCTCTCCTCTTGACTCCACCTCCCAGTAACATGGTCCAGTCAGAGTCTCTCTACACACAAGCTGCTGCTGATTCAACCTCTGGATCATCAGGACTCAGCTCATCCTCTCTCAGCTCACATACCGTCCTGTTTAGAACAATGGCTCCCAGCTATAGAGAGAAGAAGAAAGAAGAGAGGAGATGATTTAGTGTTTCCAGAGACTCTTTTCATCAGGTGTCAGTCAGTGATGCAGCACATCCAGAATAAAGAGCAGCAGGGACTTCAGTCCTGTTCAGAGCAGCTGTGGAGCTCAGCCAGCTTCCTTTCAGCTTCATGTTAACGTGTCGGAGCTGGAAGCTCACAGACCTGCACAGACTTTTAGCATCAAGTCTGTTTCCTCTGCACATTTCTCTCAAGTCCACAGAGGAAATAAACTGCTGAGAGTCATCAACGCTTCATTACTGCACACACACTTTAGTGATGGATTTACAGCTGTTCCATTTCAATAAAGAGTCTGAGTGTGTTGATGAACATCTCATGTGTTTCTGAAGCATCAGCTGACTAAGAAACATTGAAGATATCTGATGAAGCTAATGACAGAGATACAGATGTGATGACTGGACCTCAGCAGAGGTTCTGCTCTGTAGAAAGACCACATGGTTACTAAATGTAATGATGGTTCTGTGAGTTACAGGCTTCAGTCAGACTGATCTCAGAGCTGTGACAAAGATGAAACTGATCAGTTGTTTAGTTTTGAGGTGAGAGAACAAAGAGTCTGAGATCAGATCTGATGAATGAGGACCACTGTCTCTATTCATCTAGTAAGGCTGTCAGCTGGAATCCACATTTATTTCCTGAAAACATCAACACAACAAGCTTCAGGATGATCTGATTGTCTGACTGTTGTCTCTGTCTTTCTGTCCAGTCTGTCTCCATTCTCCTCTGACAGCATCTCTGAAGAAAACAGCAGCAGGTTTCCAGGAAACACTTTAGATTCTGTGTCTAGTACAAAACTACTGAAAGAAGAATGAACTGACTCCAACCCTCCACTCACCTCAGAGTCTCCAGTCTACAGTCTGGACTCTTCACAAGATCAAGAAGCTGCTTCACATCTGAATCCTTCAGGTTGTTTTCACTCAGGTCCAGATGTTTCAGATGGGAGGGGTTGGACTTCAAAGCTGAGACCAGATAATCACAGCTGATCTCTGACAAACTGCAGCAACTCAACCTGAATAAAGAATAAAATATGTTAATAAAATCATTGAAAATCTATCAGATGTGTTCGGGTTTTAATGTTCAGATCAACATTACTACTTCCTAATCAATGAGCTGTTCTCTAAAATGAGTAGAGTGACTTTGTCCTTGTGTTATTGTGGATCATCACCATATCAGATCCATAACAGACATCCAGTGAACTGACCTCAGAGTCTCCAGTCTACAGTCTGGACTCTCCAGAAAACCACACAGATGTTTCACTCCTGAATCCTTCAGGTTGGAGTTGATACTCAGGTCCAGATATTTCAGATGGGAGGGGTTGGACTTCAGAGCTGAGACCAGAGAATCACAGCTGAACTCTGACAACCTGCAGCCAATCAATCTGAATAAAGAATAAAAGATGTTAATTAAATCTGACTTCTTCATCAGATGTGTTCAGGTTTTAATGTTCAGATCAACATTACCACGTCCTAATCAATGAGCTGTTTCTACTAGGTGGGGCAGAACTGAGATGGCCCTGACCTACAGTGTTGGTGAGCTTCTGCGCGTATGTCTGTGTACAGTGCACACTTCAGTTTGGTCAGTGGGGCCTGGGCTTCAGGGGTCCAGACTGCTTCTCACTGGCTGATTTGTAACAAGGGCAGGGGCTGTACAGGTCAGTTAGCTCGGCTAACGTACATATTGTAAGAGCATTCATTTTAGTGAAGTTCGATACCACCGATTTCCTTTCCAATCAGACACTGAGTAAAATTCAGGCTCGCATCGACGATACCAATCTGATATTGATACACCCCAATGTGTCTGGCAAACCTACAACAAGTAGTGTTTTTTAGTGTATTTAAACTATAGCATCATAAAGAACAGACATTAGAGTAATTTATTCATTTATTTACTTTAAACTCAGAACTATATTGATGTTGTAGCTTCATTTACTATAGTCAAGCTAATATACAACAGAAAAAACAAACAGAGGACACAATCATATAAAATATGTAAAAATGCTGTTTCAAACACTTGAAAAAGGGAGGTAAGTAAAATAATAACACAATTTAAATAAATCACTGTCTAACTATTAAGAGCTACTATAAAATGAAAACTTGCATCTTAATTCTAATCATGTGCTCTCCTCTTCTGTCCTCCTGTTGGGGTTTAACCAGAGGTGTTTGACAAGGTTTGCTGTGTTGCCACAACTCAATAGTTTAGTTATTTTCCACTGTGTTAGTATATTACCTCGAATAACTGAAGTATTGAAAGTATTGTTATTTGATTTGAGAATCAATTTTAGGGCATAAAGACCTGGTACTGGAAGTATTGATATTTCAGTAGCAATCTGCACATTAAACAATTAAGTTTTAAGATTCCTTAACACTAATTAATTAATTTCAAGATGAATCAAGTTGACTACCTAGGACTTTACTTCTGGAGCAGTTGGAGATAAAAGGTTTGGGAGCACATCAACCAGACGATTTAATCATTTCTCAAGAGGGAAAAGACAAAACTAAGTTTTTCAACCAGGAGTAGTTTAAGAGGAAAACTTGGTTAACAGGGAGATTGGTGCTTGGTGAGTAAAATTTATATTTAATCTAAATGAAATTGATTACATATTGTTTGATTTATTGGGGAACTTGTGTTATGTGTTACTGGCGATATTTTTTGGGGGACACAATCTCATGGAGCTGTCCACCTGAAATGGCTGTTTGGATGTGGTATGTTGTGTGTAGTGACTTTGTGTATTGATTGCTGTGTATTGGGTGTGGGCTGATCATGCCATGAGCCGTGCATTGTGTTTTATATTGTTGTCGTGTTATTGTTTTGATGTTGAGTATGTGATATAGTGAGATCTGCTGTTTGGTGGTGCTATTGGTATGATAATATATGTTGTCAGATTGGTACAGTGGTGTGTTGGTGAGCAATGATGACTCCCAGCGAGAAGGTCGGGGCTGGGTCTGAATTGTGCTTTTCTGGATGGAGTTTGCATGTTGCGTGAATTTTCTCCAGGTTTCGGGTGTTTTTGTTATGAGGGTATTGATTATGGTATTTCTGGATTACATTTCAAGATTTTCCTACATGGGTCACACCAGAATTTCCTAACCAAAATCACCACTGGTTGGAAACAAACTTTTCATTAGTTCATTGGCTCCATGACGTTCTTCTTGCTGTATTTGGTATCTCAGTAGGTTGGTGTTGTTAAAATGTTAAAAAAGAAGTTCATATTTTCAAGTCTGTCTTCAAACATCAGTCACATGTCAGATGGACATTACAGAGTTCTTAGAATTCCTACTGTCCACACTGAGTGTGAAGTGGTCTCTTCCTAACACAACTACACTGGAAGAAATGACTTGATGAGTTTCTCCACAGACAGTATGAACAGAAAGAATGATTCCTGACTCTAATAACTTTTTAAATGTACATGTAAACACTAGACTGGTCCTGATTTGAGATCAGACCGACCACCGATGACTGAGGAGACACCTGCTGATATTAACAACATGATGCTCCTTCATTCAAACCGACTGTTGCTGCTCCATTTTCTATCTGTCAATCCTGACAAGAGAACTGTTTAATCTGATAAAAACATCCAGTGAACTGACCTCAGAGTCTCCAGTCTACAGTTTGGACTCTTCAGTCCATCACACAGCTGCTTCACTCCTGAATCCTCCAGGTTTTTGTTGTAACTCAGGTCCAACTCTGTCAGATGGGAGGGGTTGGACTTCAGAGCTGAGGCCACAACTTCACAGTGTCTCTCTGAGAGTCCGCACTCAGAAAATTGTTATAACACATAAATATAAAATATGTCAATATGAATAAAGACACTTTATTATTTACTTCAAGCATTTGATGATAAACAGTTGGACTCATCCTGTTTGACATTTTGTTTTTCACAATGATTCAGCTTCTTATCTGACATGACACAATAATTCTCATCAGTTCCTCTTAAACCTGCAGACTTTTAAACTTTGGTTTGTTTTAATCTGCAAAGTAATGGAGATAAATGGAGTTACATTTAGGCTTCTTCTACACAGTCTGTCAGGTGTGATCTGATTCTAATGTCTGACTCCACAAAGTCATCATGATTAAAATGATAAAAATATGGAAAACATCCCTTTAAGGCACATTTAGAACTATTAAAATTGACAAACTAATGTCTAATTAGATATATTTATCAACAGACAACTTTAATATGTTGTATATATAAACAAAGGTAGATAAACCGAAGAAAATCTACATTCTCACAGTGTTTCAAACTGCTGGAGAACATCTGTAAAAAAAAAAAAAAAAAAAAAAAAAAACTACAACTGACATGCAATGTTTACAATAAACAAGTTAAAAACTGCTTAATAGGGTGATAATGAACATTTAAACAAAAATAAAATGATGTATTTTGCTAATCACATCTGGACTCACTGAGCCTTTCTGCAGTTCCTCACAGCTGGAATCAGTCTCCGTCGTCCCTCCCATGATGTGTTGAATTTCTTCAGGTCCAACTCATCCAGAACCTCCTCTGACATCTGCAGCATGTAGGCCAGAGCTGAGCAGTGGATCTCAGAGAGTTTCTTCTCTGATCTCTTCTCTGACTTCAGGAACTCTTGGATCTCCTGATGAACTGAGAGGTCGTTCATCTCCATCAGACAGTGAAAGATGTTGATGTTTCTGTCAGGAGAAATGTTGGACTTGTTCATCTCCTTCAGGTTGTTGATGGCTCTCTGGATGATTTTCTGGACTGATCTCTGTCTGACCCAGCAGACCTCTTAACAGTCTCTGGTTGGACTGCAGACAGACGCCATGAAGGAAGCGAACCATCAGGTCCAGGTGACCATTTTTACTCTCCAGGGATTTCTCCATGACTCTGTTCAGGAAGACATCCAGAGTTGAGTCATTGTAGTTTTGTCCCAGGAAGTCCTCCAGCACCTCTGTCTTCCTGTTGGTGTAACAGTGGATCATGTAGACTGCAGCTAGAAACTCCTGAACACTCAGATGGACGAAGCAGAACACCTTGTCCTGGTACAGTCCTCTCTCCTCTATAAAGATCTGTGTCAACACTCCTGAGTACACTGAGGCTGCCCTGATATCGATGCCACACTCTGTCAGGTCTGATTCATAGAAGATCAGGTTTCCTTTCAGCAGCTGATCAAAAGCCAGTTTTCCCAGAGACTCAATCATCTCCCTGGTCTCTGGACTCCAGAGTGGATCTGTCTCAGATCCTCCATCATACTTGACCTTCTTCACTTTGGTCTGAACCACCAGGAAGTGGATGTTCATCTCAGTCAGGGTCTTGGGCAACTCTCCTCTCTCTCTGGTTTTCAACACATCTTCCAGAACTGTAGCAGAGATCCAGCAGAAGACTGGGATGTGACACATGATGTGGAGGCTTCGTGATGTCTTGATGTGGGAGATGATGCTGCCGGCCTGCTCCTCATCTCTGGAACCTCTTCCTGAAGTACTCTCCTTCTGGGGGTCAGTGAACCCTCTGACCTCTGTCACCATGTCAACACACTCCGGAGGGATCTGATTGGCTGCTGCAGGTCGTGTGGTTATCCAGAGGTGAGCAGAGGGAAGCAGTTTCCCCCTGATGAGGTTTGTCAGCAGCACATCCACTGAGGTGGACTCTGTAACATCAGTCAGGATCTCAGTCTTGTGGAAGTCCAGAGGAAGTCGACACTCATCCAGACCGTCAAAGATGAAACAACCTGGAACTCTTCAAACCTGCAGATTCCTGCTTCTTTGGTTTCAGTGAAGAAGTGATGAATAAGTTCCACCAAGCTGAACTTTCTCTCTTTCAACACATTCAGCTCTCTGAAAGTCAATGGAAATGTGAAGTGGATGTCCTGGTTGGTTCTGTCTTCAGCCCAGTCCAGAGTGAACTTCTGTGTTAAGACTGTTTTCCCAATGCCAGCCACTCCCTTTGTCATCACTCTTCTGATTGGTCCATGTCTCCCAGGTGAGGCTTTAAAGATGTCTTGTGGTCTGATGGTTGTTTCTGGTCTGTCTAGTTTCCTGGATGCTGTTTCAATCTGTCTGACCTCATGTTCATCATTGACCTCTGCAGTCTCTCCCTCTGTGATGTAGAGCTCTGTGTAGATCTCATTCAGAAGAGTTGAGTTTCCTGCTTTAGCAATCCCCTCAAACACACACTGGAACTTCTCCTTCAGACTAGATTTAAGTTCACGTTGACAAACTGCAGCTTCATGTCCTGAATATCCTTAAAGAACAAGTAAGATCAGTGAATACATTTCCAACATTTAATTCCCTGATAGAATGAGTGATTACATTGTATACTTTGCTCCATATCTTGAGACATTAGTAAATGTTTAATTCATTCATCAGCTTCAATGTTCATAGAAATCCTCGTACTTCTCTCCAGATGATCAGCCAGCTCCTCCTGCTTCATTCTCCTCAGGAAGTTCAGTGTGATCTTCACAAATGCCTCTCTGCTGCTCCTCCTCTGCTCTTCATCCTCACCCTCCAACACCTCCTCATCCTCCCTCTGACTCTCTAAGCATTCTGGGTAATCTGGACTCAGATCCCTCTGAATCTTCTTCAGCTCCTTCTTCACAAAAGTGACAATATTGTCCTCCAGCAGCTGGAACAGAAAACTATCTGAATGACAACCAGACTGAAATCATGGAGACAAACATCAGATCCATGTTGGACAGACTGACAGTCCACTGGTCTACAAAGAGCAGCATGGAGATGATGGAAAGTAGTTGTTGTCCATGTACAGACCTTAAATATGGAGTCCAGCTGTGTTTGATGCTGATGAACAGACTGACCACTGAGAACATTTAAACTCTGCTGCTTCACTCTGTGAATAAATCATGGATAATTAGCTTTAATTGTGTCTGTTCAGATTGGTAAAGGCCCATGAGGCCATATTTAAAGTGAACAGTGAATCATGTGGCTTCCTGTCGTGGTAAATATTTACTAGTCCTTACAATCCCACTGAGAATCAACAGTACAGCCTGCAGCATTCCCAAGCACATTCATTCAGATTTCCCTCTGTGCTGAAGTGACCTGGAGGAGGCACCTCAGTGTCTGGTTAAGTTAGACTGGTTGTACTCTGCAGCTCACGGCAGGAATGTGTTTGACTGACTGTTTGCATCAGAGTGTTGTTGAAAATATTTAGTGCTCAGCAAACATCTTCAGTCAGTGACATTTTGTTGTCAATAGCACCTTTAGATATGTTTACTATGAAAAAATGTGATGTGTTCAATACTTATTTTACCCACTGTATTCATATATACATATATATATATATAGTAAGGAACTATTTTGTTTTAGTGTCAGTTTTAAATCCTTACATCCGATCCACAGAGTGACTCCTTTTCCTTGATATCTTATCTTCCTTCTCAGTCCATCCTCTCTTCTTAGACGCCCTGCTGGCTTTGGGTTCAGGTGGGGTTTGATTTTCCAGCTTCCTCCTGACAAACACATGACACATGTCCTTGACAATATACTTAAAATATCATAAAACACTGATAAATGTTTTATTAATCAGTCCACAGTGAGTGATACCCAGGCCATTGTCAGTGGTTCTGAACTGAAACACAAACATTCCCAGACTCTCTTTGATTGATTATGTGAGCAATAATTATCTCAATAATTATCTAAGTACTTGTTCTACACAAGAGTCATCCATTGTTTCTTTGCTTCCAGAAAATGATTCTGTGGATGCCACGTGGAGTCACAGGAGGATTCTTTTATTTATTTACACATGTGCACCTCCAATCCACCCAAATGATGCCAATTAGTCAAGATGCTTCTAACGTTATGACATAATGTTCTGTGGTTTTCAAAGCTGAGTGCATGTAAATTTCCATCCTACTGGAAGTGTGCTATAGTATCATTTAAATCTGGAAACATTTATTGGAAAAATTACTTCATGGATAAATGAGATGTCCTAATAAACTACACAGAGCTAAATAAAATAATCATGGGTTTGTTTACATGGAGGCCTATATAAGACTTTAGCTGTAAAATGCATGAGAGCAAAACTTCACAAACTGACAGAACATCTTGAATCTAAAGAGGAAGAGAAATGAAAGTTGCTTTATTAACATTTTACCTCTTTGCATCAGAAGGATGTTCTTGTTTAAAATCATTGTAAAGACCCATCGACTTGTCGCTCTTGAAGGACACACAGCTGGGACCAGGTTCAGATTCAGGCGTCTCTGGTCTGAACTGCTGCTTTGTTCTTCAACACAACACAGAAAGTTTTCTGATGTCAGAATAAACGTCCTGGTTACTTTTACAGATCGGTTGTAAAGGAACAGTGTTGAACTGAATGCTATCTGATTAATGCAGAAGCTGCAGGAGTTCAAGGTTAAACATGTACAGAGATTTAACAGAACTGTTTAAAACAAAGTGAATGAATATTTATTATTTATTAAATATGGTTACCTGTTTGTAGCAGAAGATTGTCCTCGTTTAAAATCATTGTAGAGACCCATCGACTTGTCGCTCTTGAAGGACACACAACTGGGACCAGGTTCAAGAGAGTCTGCTCTCTTATGGGACCTGATTAAATTAATTTGGTTGTTCAATAAATGCTCTGTGAATTAAATGATCTAATTTTGACGTCATCCTAACAACTCACCTTAGTTTTTGTTTATATTCAGTGATACCGTCCTCCTCTCTGAGGACTCCCTCCTCTCTGTCCTCACACTGATCCATTCTGCTGGATTCACATCAGCTCACACACACTTTCTACCTTCACCTGCAGAGGAAACACGAATCATTCACCTGAACATCAAATCCTTGACATCATTCCTGCTGTAAAAGCATCAGCTGCTCCTCCAGTGACCCTTTTTTCTTAAACTGTAAAAGTAAAGAGCAATTACACAAGTGCCGACTCTGATACTTCATCTTTGTTTTTTGTTTTTTAAGGTTTCACAGTACTTGTGTCTGGCATTAATTCAAGATTATTTTATTGTCATTTCTCTCTGTGTACACAATGAAATACTGTTTCTCATCCATGGTTTAACTGGTAGAAGGAGGTTAAATGAGGATGTTAATTTAGGAAGGGTGGACAGTCCACTGATCATCCCCACAGCCTGAGGAATGGATGTTCTACAGATAATGCTTGCATGTGTTCTTCTCCCCTGTGGGGAGTAGGGAGAAGATGTGATGGGAGGGATGACGTGAGGCTTTAATGATGGAGGTGGCTTTATGGATGCAGCTCTGCTTGTATGATTCCAACAAGGAGGAAAGTTGAGTGCTGATGATCTTGCTGGCCGCCTTCACAGTTCTGTTCAGCTGCTTTTATTCCTTTTAGCTGCAACTGCTAAAGCAGGAGGTGAAACTGTAGGCGATGATGCTTTCCACAGTACCTTTGTCGAATGGGAGGAGATGTGAGGTGGGGAGGCCGGTTTCCTTGAGTCTGCAAAGTGAGTTTTTTTGATGACTGCTGTGGTGTTGGAGGATGAGGGGAGGTCACCAGCAGTGTGGACACCAAGGCATTTCACATTACTCGCCCTCTCCACAGCCGTTCCGTCAGTCAGTGGGTGTACGTTATCTGATTCCAGTCAATCAGTAATCTAATAATAAACAGGGACTACGGATGGAAATGAGCATTTCTGCTGTAATCCAGCATGTATACATTGATGTATGTTTGTTCATTAACTGCTCTGTCCCTTTCAAATAAACAGAAGAAGAAAAAGGGAGAAAGTAGATGTGGCCCAAACACCACAGAGCAGAAACAAACAGTAACATGACAGAAGTTGATGAAGTTAAGTCCAAAGAGCTGAGCCATAAACTGAGACTGGACACTAAACACTGTGACACAGGTGAGCTACTTCCTGGAACGAGTCAGGCTTCACCTGAGATGTAACATAATAAATAAAGACCTTTGACCAGTCTGTGAAACCTATGGAGCCAAACAACCGACTTTAAAAACAATATTTGGCATTGAAGCGGAGTGACGTCCATTCACCTGGATTAATACACTCACACACGGACACAAAATGGTGGATAGATTTATAGTTGCCTCCTTCGTTTTCTTTCTGCAGGTTAAAAAGGACTTGGAGTCAGCCAGGGCCAGACATGCATGTGTGGTGTCACCTGGTCGCATCAAGAAGGATTGATGAGGTCGGCCTAATAAGGGCTGGACTGCTCTTTCACTCTATTACTATGTGCCCTATTGTTGACTTAGCTCCTCTACTGGGACACCCTTACCCTCCTGGACTCTCCCACCCCCCCAGAGATCTACACAGAACCCCCCTGGACTCCACCAGGTCCTACCAGCACCACATGCCTCTCTTCCTCTGTCCATCCTTCCACATCTTCTCTGTCCTTTGTTCTCCCCCTCTATTCCCTGCCCTCCCTGCCCTCCCTGCCACACGAGGTCACTCCACTCCACAAAGATCAACAAACTCGCTCCCAGGGAGGGACTCACTCAAAAACTGCCAGACCGGGCTGCTACAAGATGGAAGCACCAGGCGACAAAAGCTTTGATGGAAGGAGAAGAGTTCCCCGGTTTTACGTTTTTTTTTTTCTTCTGCATTCTGCTTCTGGAAGCAGAAGTTTCATGCAACCCAGTGCTCTTCATACTTCAGACTCAGACTCTGACAAAAGGAATCTAAAGGACAGCAACAGAAACGAGGTGTCTATAAAAACAGATGTACACAATGACGAACAAATGCCCATCAAAACAAACCTTCATCCTTGTGCATGCTTTGCCATGACCCACATCAGCTCCACAAGTGTCCACATCTGATGAATCAGTCATTAGAGGACAGAAGGGCATAAGACAAGGATGATAAACTGTTGCCTGAAACAAGACCATATGGCAAAGGACTGTCAACACTGACTCAGATGTGACGCCTGCATGAAGAAGCCTCCAACTATTCAACTACAGCAAACAAACAACCAACAGGAAAAATGATGTGAGCACGGAAAATGCAACACAAACTAACACATCAGAGACAATAACTGTGTGGCCATGTCTAGTTGCAAGGGAGGGAGTCTCTTCTAGTGGCTCTATGATCCACAGCGAACTCCACCCGAAGCCAAGACGAACCCAAACACGATCCTCCGTGATCTCCTCCACCTGGCGTTCCAGACACAGCAAAGACCCACAGAAACCACAACTGCTGCCTTCCCAACGAGTCCAATAAGAGCCGAGGGTTTTCATTGTGATGTCACATCACGTGTTTTTGACTAATACAGTAGCTTCCTTTGTCACTATCTTTGCATATTGGTATGAAGGTCTTGTGCCGATTTATTTAAGACATGATAACTTGTTTGAATAAACTTAGTGAAACAGTACTCGTCTACACTCCATGACACGGTCACAAAACACATGGCTTCCCCAGTGTGTGCACCTGCACTGATTAAACCACCTGACTATAGGCCTAAACATACAGTCACCTAGGCGCACAAACATGCACAACACACACAAAGAAACAAAAAATGAACAATCTGGGCCTACACAGTAGATCAGTGGTAAAAACAATAAACATTTAAAGGTTTCTGATCAGGTATTCTCTCTCGTTATGAGACCTTTGTAGAAATTAAGACATAAACAAAACAAACAGCTCAAGAGGATGAACCACAGAGATGGTTGACATGTGTTCAGTGTGGTGGCTACAGGTGTAAAGGTCTTCTGATGACAGGTTTTCTGTTAATAATAATAATAATAATAATAATATTAACACCTTCAGACAGTTTTAAAATCTCCAACTGACATTAACTCGTGTAAAGAGACAAAGTTATTTTATAAAAAACACATTACGATGCCTTTCCTTCATAAATATTCAGTGACTGACTCCAGATCAAACAGGTCACTGATGGGATTTAGTGCTGAAACAGTGAACAGCAAGAAAACCAACATGACATGAAGCTACAGTGATAGAAAAATAAATCCTTTCTTTTCCTCCTTTAGTGGGTCATCAAATGTCCCAATGGAGAAACTGTCCTCATGCTCATTATTAATGGGAGGACAGATTATTAGGAACAGTCCAGTGTCCAGTAGTCACCAAGCAGCAGAAACTTTTAATGTCCCATTTTCCCTGAACGCAGCAGTTCATTCTGTTCATCCTCAGTTCTGTTGCTGTAATGTTTTGTTTAGTATTTTAATATTTAATAGAATATTTCGGTCATATTAAAATACTGTGTAAACATCTTTCTGTGTCATATTTTAGAAATAAATTCAAAACATCAGTCACTGTTCAAATAACTGTGACGGAGAAAAGATGAACAACAAGATGAAATAGTGTAAAAGTGCTATTCTCTGATGAGAGGAGGAGAGAGGAGTATAATCAGTAGTCTCTGTTCTACTATCACATTTGATTTTGAATAAATAAATACTTAATATCATGTGAAATAATATTCTGGTGAATATTAAGAAGGTTCTTCATCAGAAATGTTATCGGGGAAACACGTTGTTATCATGACGAATAAATCATCTAAACTAGATTAAACTGAAGCGGAGTGACGTCCGTTCCCCTGAATTAAAGCGCGCTCCCGAGACACAGCGTGCTCGCTCATAGACACAGAATGATAGATTTAAAGCTGCCTCCTTTTACCTCCGTCTCAATTAACGTGAACTATTTCTAAAGTATTTCTGTCGTAATTAAGATGGTCTCAAAGAATTAAACATTATAAACTACTGACTTGACCTTTAGACGGAGATTACACAGAGAAAAAGATCTGCGACACAACGGTGGTGAAAGTGAAAGTAACTTCATTTATCTGATAATAATGTAGACTGGTCTTCAAACAGAGTGACACAAACTTAATAATGAAATAAGAAGTGAACATCAGTTACTGAAGACAAAGTTAAAGCTTTAAACAAATCAAACTTACAGTTTATTTAACCAGTCCAGAGAGATGAAAAAGACTCCACCCCAACCTGAACACTACACAGATGAGCTACTTTCAGGAAGTAGGCGGGGTTTTAACTGTGACGGGACAGGGGATGATTTTTTTTCAAAATAAAATGACGGTCATATTTGTTATTGATTTATTTAACTACTGTTGATGTCAGATTGAAATAGCTTTCTCAAATTTTTTTTTATGTGTATGATCTTCTGCATCAGTGTGTTCAAATAACTATAGTGATGTGCTATTGTTAAAGTAAATAAATAATACATAATATATAAATATATATTTATAAAAAAATATATTAGGAACAGATGAATCCAGAAACTATCGCGATCACTGGCCTCTAGTGGTCACTGTCGGTAACTACAACTGTCCACATCCAATAATACTCACATCCACATTTACTGCAGTGTTGTCAATGACAATGGCTGAGTTGTTTGTTTCCATATTTTTATTGGAGTTTGTACCAAAGGAAATATCAAAGATTTTATATTTTGAATGCACTATATTTATTCTCACACCTGTAAGTGTTGGTCACTTTCAGAATATGATTCTCCATAAAAAAAAACAACAACATGTATCCAGCTGAGTTAATTATTTGAATATATATATATACATGTTTAGTACATTTTCCTGACAACTTTTAAAGTTCATGGACACACAGGCCAACAAATCACAGCTTCAATACAGAATAAAATATATAAAATGTACAAATCACCTTTACCTGTACGTTTCAGAAAGGACTGTTGATGCTGGCAGGTTTATGATATTCCTTTGTGTCTTCATTTTGTTAGGAATGGCATTATGTGTGTTAAGAATAAACTGACTCCAACCCTCCACTCACCTCAGAGTCTCCAGTCTCCAGTCTGGACTCTTCACAAGATCAAGAAGCTGCTTCACATCTGGATCCTGCAGGTAGTTTTGACTCAGGTCCAGATGTTTCAGATGGGAGGGGTTGGACTTCAGAGCTGAGACCAGATAATCACAGCTGATCTTCCTGAATGACTAAGTTTCATTCAGTTCAATTTTATTTATTTACAGCATCAAAAATAAATGAATAAAAAAATACATAAATAATATGTGTTTAAACGCTGGGCCGCTTATTTTTTTAATTTATTTATTTATTTATTGTTTTAAAATGATGATAATAATAATAAAGAAAACATTGCCAGTGCCAATAGATATTTTATTTTTTACATTTCATTTGACCGGAAGTGGAAGGAATATGAAGTTTGTCTGACTTTACACCACAAAGAGGACAGACTTGGGCAGAAATGTGTTTTTTAGTGAGCTATACATCTGTGAAGAATAATTAATTAGATCTGTGGTCTGATGTTGAATCCCATTATTATTATTATTATTATTTAATATTCTTTTATTTTATTTCTTCTATTTTATATGATAAGTCGTACAGTAAACTGAAGCTGTAGCACTTGTGCTAGTTACATGTTGGCAAATTTAATCCGCTACCATCAAATTAAACAATATCGACAGGAACGCAAAAATAATCAGTGAAATAAAACAGATATTTGATGATGTTTGTGAATTATTTTGAACTGTGTGTTGAAAACTGGCCCCTTATTTTAAAGAAAACACTGCCAGTATCAATGGGGACGATGGTTCGCTCTACTACTAGCTTGGCTGTAGTTACACTTTACGGCCACAAGAGGGCCTGACTTTAACATACGGCTCTGTGTTTGGGCATTAACTGGTTATAGATTTGTTTTTCGTGGACTATATCTAACTAGATCTGTAAAGAATAATTAATTAGAGCTGAGGTCTGATCCTATAATGTTTTGGTATCATTTTTAAAATATTCTTTTCATTTCTATACAGTTATTGACCCCAATACTTCGGGTGTAACGACTTCAGAGACGTAGGTGTAGTTACAAACTGTGGCCACCGGAGGGCAGTGAACAAACAACCTCATCAATCAACCACAATTATATACAATTTTATTTATTTATCCTTCTCAATTTAATATTATTCAGCCTTTTCATCTGAAATTATCTTCAGGGACATTTATAAATTATTAAAATATTCCAACTGAAAGAAATTGATAATCACTTCAAGGAGAATTTATTTATATTTTCCTAATTATAGGCTGTGGCTAAGAGAAACTTTGACATGGAAATACATGCTCATTAAAAATGCCAACAAGGTGAAATAAATATCTTTTATTGTTTTCATTGTCATAGTCATAATTGTCATAATTATGAACATGGAAATGTTGCAGAGTTTTGCCAAAAAGAGCAACAATTCAGCGTCACCACTGTGTCTCTCAGGACCCAACCATGGATAAAATCTCCCATTTAAAAATTAAGTAAAA
>NC_061792.1:13121475-13204329 GCF_022458985.1 Mugil cephalus | reverse complement strand
AACAGTCTCTGGTTGGACTGCAGACAGACGCCATGAAGGAAGCGAACCATCAGGTCCAGGTGACCATTTTTACTCTGCAGGATTTCTTCATGACTCTGTTCAGGAAGACATCCAGAGTTGAGTCATTGTAGTTTTGTCCCAGGAAGTCCTCCAGCACCTCTGTCTTCCTGTTGGTGTAACAGTGGATCATGTAGACTGCAGCCAGAAACTCCTGAACACTCAGATGGACGAAGCAGAACACCTTGTCCTGGTACAGTCCTCTCTCCTCTTTAAAGATCTGTGTCAACACTCCTGAGTACACTGAGGCTGCTCTGATATCGATACCACACTCTGTCAGGTCTGATTCATAGAAGATCAGGTTTCCTTTCAGCAGCTGATCAAAAGCCAGTTTTCCCAGAGACTCAATCATCTCCCTGGTCTCTGGACTCCAGTGTGGATCTGTCTCAGATCCTCCATCATACTTGACCTTCTTCACTTTGGTCTGAACCATCAGGAAGTGGATGTACATCTCAGTCAGGGTCTTGGGCAGCTCTCCTCTCTCTCTGGTTTTCAACACATCCTCCAGAACTGTAGCAGAGATCCAGCAGAAGACTGGGATGTGACACATGATGTGGAGGCTTCGTGATGTCTTGATGTGGGAGATGATCCTGCTGGCCTGCTCCTCATCTCTGAACCTCTTCCTGAAGTACTCCTCCTTCTGGGGGTCAGTGAACCCTCTGACCTCTGTCACCATGTCAACACACTCAGGAGGGATCTGATTGGCTGCTGCAGGTCGTGTGGTTATCCAGAGGTGAGCAGAGGGAAGCAGTTTCCCCCTGATGAGGTTTGTCAGCAGCACATCCACTGAGGTGGACTCTGTAACATCGGTCAGGATCTCAGTGTTGTGGAAGTCCAGAGGAAGTCGACACTCATCCAGACCGTCAAAGATGAACACAACCTGGAACTCTTCAAAGCTGCAGATTCCTGCTTCTTTGGTTTCAGTGAAGAAGTGATGAACAAGTTCCACCAAGCTGAACTTTCTCTCTTTCAACACATTCAGCTCTCTGAAGGTCAATGGAAATATGAAGTTGATGTCCTGGTTGGTTTTGTCTTCAGCCCAGTCCAGAGTGAACTTCTGTGTTAAGACTGTTTTCCCAATGCCAGCCACTCCCTTTGTCATCACTCTTCTGATTGGTCCATGTCTTCCAGGTGAGGCTTTAAAGATGTCTTCTGGTCTAATGGTTGTTTCTGGTATGTCTAGTTTTCTGAATGCTGTTTCAATCTGTCTGACCTCATGTTCATCATTGACCTCTGCAGTCTCTCCCTCTGTGATGTAGAGCTCTGTGTAGATCTCATTCAGAAGAGTTGAGTTTCCTGCTTTAGCAATCCCCTCAAACACACACTGGAACTTCTCCTTCAGACTAGATTTAAGTTCACGTTGACAAACTGGAGCAAAATGATCTGAATGAACAAACATGAAATAGATCAGTGAATACATCTCACGCATTTAGCGTCAATACTGTGTCTTGCTTCATCTCTTGAGACATAAGTAAATGTTTAATTAATTCATCAGGTTCAATGTTCATAGAAATCCTCTTACTTCTCTGCAGACGATCAGCCAGCTCCTCCTGCTTCATTCTCCTCAGGAAGTTCAGTGTGATCTTCACAAATGCGTCTCTGCTGCTCTTCCTCTGCTCTTCATCCTCACCCTCCAACACCTCCTCATCCTCCCTCTGACTCTCTAAGCATTCTGGGTAATCTGGACTCAGATCCCTCTGAATCTTCTTCAGCTCTTTCTTCACAAAAGTGACAATGTTGTCCTCCAGTAGCTGGAACAGAAAACTATCTGAATGACAACCAGACTGAAATCATGGAGACAAACATCAGATCCATGTTGGACAGACTGACAGTCCACTGGTCTACAAAGAGCAGCATGGAGATGATGGAAAGTAGTTGTTGTCCATGTACAGACCTTAAATATGGAGTCCAGCTGTGTTTGATGCTGATGAACAGACTGATCACTGAGAACATTTATACTCTGCTGCTTCACTCTGTGAATGAATCATCAACAATTAGTTCACATCATTGACTCCACCATCTGTAATCAATGTATGTTTTCCTCACAAACATAAACCACAGTGAGTTAATGATAGTGTGTTGTGTAGTGAATGTTCTGATCAGAATAATCTCTACTGTGACTTCAATAAAGAGGTGAAACCATTGATCAAAAAACCTGATGACTGAGAATCACAGAACGTCCACATGTCTCAATCATCTGTTTTTTTCGTTACATCGGTTTCATAAACGTCTCTTTTCTGCTGGGCAGTAATTCAAACAACTGATGTGATGTTTAAATTCAGACAAAAAGACGGGTTCCTGAATGATTTTCCTCTCAGATGTAGAAGATATTTATTGTTGTTTGTCTTGTTGATATCTGTCAGTGACATTTTAAATTAATTTAAATCTTACTTCTTTACAGTTGAGGGTTCTTGTCCTTTAAAGGTAATGATGCCTTTCTTTGAGTGATCACTCTTCATAGACACACAGCTGGGTTCAGGTTTCTGCTGCTTCCTGATGGATTGAGAGAAATTCACAAAGTATCAACATTCATCAATTTCAACAAAGTCTGAAGCTTCACAAAATGAAGACATTTCACAAGTAAAAAATCCAAAGGTTTCTAACATCACACAGTAATAACATCTAATCTAAAGGTGCTGCTTGTGTTACCAGCCGATGATGACAACATGAAATTCCCACAGTTAGTTCAGGAGAGACGTATTGTGGCTCTATAGTAGCAGGATTTACTCAGTTTACTAAGTACATCTGACCATGATGTTAATTTTAAATTAATTTAAATCTTACTTCTTTACAGTTGAACGTTCTTGTCCTTTAAAGGTAATGATGCCTTTCTTTGATCGGTCACTCTTCATAGACACAGAGCTGGGTTCAGGTTTCTGCTGCTTCCTGATGGATTGAGAGAAATTCACTAATTATCAACATTGAACAAGTCCAACAAAGTCTGAAGATTCACACGGTGAACAAAGTATTTCATATATAAACTCCAGAAAACAGTTATAACTTCTTTACTTTTTAACAGTTGAGAGTTTTTGTCTTTTAATGATAATGTCCACATCCTTTGATCGACCAGTCTTCATAGACACACAGCTGGGTTCAGGTTTAAAGTCGTCAGATTCTTCTCTCTGATGACTCCTAGGAGACAAACATGAAAAACATTACCTCACAGTTACTGAAGATGCTATAAAAACTGGAAAGAGCAGATCACTGTGGACCAACTGGACCACTGAGACCAGCTGAAAACCTGACTGAACACAAGGGGGCGCTCACTGACTTCTGTACTTCTTGTAACATCATCTCACCTTTTCTTAGATAAATGTTGTTGTTTAAAATGCTGTTCTCCACTCAGAGTGGTTTTAGAGGGAGGGACTCCCTCCTCTCTGTCCTCACACTGATCCATTCTGCTGGATTCACATCAGCTCACACACACTTTCTACCTTCACCTGCAGAGGAAACACAAATCATTCACCTGAACATCAAATCCTTGACATCAATTCTGCTGTAAAAACATCAGCTGCTCCACCAGTGACTGGTTCTTATTTTCTGATTCATATCAGTGTCAGTGGATGAAGTCAGACAGTGACTCTACTATCAGCTGTTGTTCTACTATCAGTCCACTAGATGGAGACATGAAGCTGTAGAAATGAAAAGCAGTTAAACAGACACAGACTCATAAAGCCACATCAAGAACTTTTTTTCGACTTTAATGGTGGAGAAATAAAAACAAAATCCAGTTTGTATTCTGATGAATTATTGAACTAACAATAACATTGAAATAAGAAGTGAAGTGAGTTTATTTAACCCAACCACAGAGTTCAGAAAAAGACTTCACTCCAACCTGGACACTAGAGACTCTGACACAGGTGAGCTACTTTCTGGAACGAGTCCGGCTTCACTGTGATAGAGTCAGAACAGGTTAGACTGGTTCAACAGCAGCAGCAGTCTAGTTCACTCAACAACATTCAACGATTATTGTTCATCTTTCATTCTGGATGGATTTTAGAAAAAAATCAGCTTCATGAACAAGTGTGAGTGACACTAAATCTAAAATATGTTTCATGTTTGTGTGTTCAGCTTTGACTGAGTTAGGAATGCTGATTGTTCACTTCACAGTTTCTCTTTCTGTTTCCACACATAGAAACAGGAGCATCTGAACTGTGAATAGAAGGAACAGAGGTCAACAGTCTGAAACCACCTTATTACTTAATTCTGATGCCTCCAAGTGACATTAACTCATGCAAAGAGGCAAAGTTATTACTTTTACTCACTGAACACATCTGTTAATAAGTCGACTTTATTCTCCAGAAAAATCAACATGGGTTCGATGATGTGACTGTTTCAGATTTCTGAATCTTTGTGATCAGAGTCTGTGAATTTAAACAAACTTCCAGTCTGCTCAGAGCAGTTCAACAATGGTATGTATGCTCTGTCTTTATGAGTCATTATGTGTCAAGTATAGTGAGCCACTGCCACCAACCCGAAAGTTTCAGCAGCAGAAATATTAAATATCCCATTTTCCCTGAACGCTCCTTAAATGATAAATTGAAGACAGCAGTAAGATGTTGAGTAGGTTCATCTGTTCATCTTCTGTTCTGTTGTAATGTTTTGTTTAGTATTTCATTATTTAACTGAATATTTGGCCATATTAAAATACTGTGTAAACATCATTCTGTGTCATGTTGTAGAAATAAATTCGAAAACATAAATCACTGTTCAAATAACTGTGATGGAGAAAATTAATGAATGCAGACAATGAATGCGTCTAGATTATTAAAACTGCCTCTAGTGGTCACTGTCAGTAACTACAACTGTCCACATCCAATAACACTGATGTTCACATCCAGGGATGATTCTAGCCATCAGAGCTTTAGGGGTTCTTTAATGTCAAACTACTGTGTCACAAAGCTATTATTTGGTTTAGAAAATTAAACAGAAAATGCATTCAAAAAGAAGAAAACAATGAGGTTAAAAGAAACATAAAGATTTGAAGGTCAATAAAGATATGCAGCCCTGCAATAAGACACAACATCATTCTATCCTTAGTTCCTCCTTTTAGTTTAAACCACATTCTTTCTACTATTATGCTGATTGTTTTTTTTTTTTTTTTTTTTTGGTCATGTTATGGTAGACACACATTTAAAAAAACATTCTTATTTCTAGGGGTGCTTGAGCATCCCTGAAAATGGGTTAGACACACCTCTGTTCACATCTACTGCAGTGTTACTCTGATGTTCATCATGTGAATATAGATAATATTAAACTGTGTAAAAATGCTACTCTTTGGTGAGAGGAGTATATAGGAGTATAATCAGTATAAAGGACCGTCTCTGTCCTACTATCACAGTTTATTTTGAAAATACTTCAGATCATGTCAAATATTCTGGTGAATATCAAGGTTCTTCATCATAAATGTTATCGGGGAAACATGTTGTTATTATGACGAATAAATAATCTAAACTAGATTAAACTGAAGCGGAGTAACGTCCGTTCACCTGAATTAATGTACGCTCCCGAGACACACCTGTTTATGCTCACACACACAAAACGGTGGATACGTTTATAGTTGCCTCCTACGTGTAGCCTACTCTGTATTTTTAGCTACGTCTCAGTTAATGTGAACTATTTCTGAAGTATTTCTTCTGGAATTAAACTGATATTAAAGAGTTAAACATTACAAACTACTGATTTTACTTTCAGACAGAGTTTACACAGAGAAAAAGATCTGCGACACAACGGTGGTGGAAGTGAAAATAACTTTAGACTTAAATCTGAGGCTGAATCCAGATTAATGAAGATTTAATAATTTAATTTAATCTGATCATCATACTGTTTGATTCCAGTGAATCATTTATCTAATAATAATGTAGACTGATCTTCAAACAGAGTGACACAAATTTAATAATGAAATAAGAAGTGAACATCTTCTACAAACATTACAGAGCAGAAATAAACATTAAAGTTACTGAAGACAAAGTTAAAGCTTTAAACAAATCAAACTTACAGTTTATTTAACCAATCCAGAGAGATGAAGAAGACTCCACTCCAACCTGAACACTGAACAGTATGTGCTACTTCCTGGAATCAGGCAGGTTTTTACCTGTGACGGAGACAGAACAGGTTAGACAGGTTTATCCGTCAACATATCTTCTGTATCCGTGTGTTCAGGTTTCAGTTTAAGTGAGTTTAATAATAATAATTACAAAACTTACAACATTAATGCTGATAATTATAATATTTCACAGGAAATATTTTTGCTTTTGATACTTTACTCACTCTTGTTAATACAGATTGTCAGTGCAGGACTGGAGTATTTTACTAAAGTAAATGATGTGAATAAATCCTCAGTGTAACTAAGCTGTCTGCTGTGAAGGATTCAGTTTGTTCCTCCTCATTATAAACAGACATAATGTTGACTGACGGCTTCTGGAAACACTCGTCTGATAGTTTCTATGTTGTAGTAAAACATTGTCCGCAGTGTTATATCTAAAAAACTGTTTATGATGCTTTTCATTCATTAATATTCAGTGATTGACTCCAGACCAAAAAGGTTATTGATGGAATTTGGTGGTGAAACAGTGAACTGCAAGAGAGTCGACAACATGACAGTCAGTGACAGGTAGATACAGTGGTAGAAAAATATGTCAAAATATTAGGAACAGACGCATCGTGAAACTATAACGATCACTGGCCTCTAGTGGTCACTGTCAGTAACTACAACTGTCCACATCCAATAATACTTTTACGGCAGTTTTGTCAATGACAATGGCTGAGTTGTTTGTTTCCACATTTTTTTTTGGAGTTTGTATCAAAAGAAATATCAAAGATTTTATATTTTAAATGCACTATATTTATTCTCATACTTGTAAATGTTGGTGACTTTCAGAATAAATAGATAAATCCACAATAAATTAATCTCCATTTATGGCCTGAAATGAAATGATTAAATCACTTTTTTACTTTTGCTATGTTACTAAGTACATTTTCCTGACAACTCTTAAAGTTCATGGACACACAGGCCAACAAATCACCATGGAACTCTGACAGACAGCACAACCTGGAGGTAAACAACAACATCAGTAATGAACATCATGATCCATTATTGTCCTTTTTGTATCTATATTAGCATTAAGACCTGCTGAACAGAGACACAACTATTAATGAACTGTTTACAATCTTCAGCCATGGAGAAGAAAAGGCCTGAAAACTAGACAAAAGGAGGAAAAACTCAACTATATCCAACACATCAGTCATTTAATGGTGAACATGGGGTCTTAATTAATAAGACGACAATGAATTAATTTCATTTTAATGAACAACTTTCTGAATGAACTACATTAACATGTGAACACAGCGTTATCTCTGTACATTTAAACTGTTTCTAGCAGCTTTAAATGTCGTCTAATGTTTCCCTAACTTTCCGTTTCTCCGCTCTAACCAAGGAGGCCTGTTTTTAAATTCCCTCTCCTGACTCTCACTCCACAAGGCTGGCCAGGTCCAGTTCTCATCTACACAAACACACACACAGAGCAGCAGCAGCAGCAGCTCCTTGATTTCAACCAAACCACCAGTGACTAGTTTTAGATAGAATTCAATGAGCCAATCAGCTGCTGTTCCAATAGTGGTGACTATTATTCTAACATACATGAGTTCCACTTACCAGGTAGGACGACAGCGTCATCAGCTCTCCTTCCCTACCATCTCAAATAGTGTCACTGGGCTTCCTTTTCTTTCTTTTCATTGTTTTTTTCTCCACATTCCTTCTCCACTAACGAGCGTTGGACCAGTTCAAGTTGTCGACTCGTTCCCGCCGCACAACTTCACTGCTTCCTTAGTAGTTAACGTCGGGTCCACGTCACGCTTGACGGAAGCCCCCATGGTCCAAAAGTGAACGCTTGGTAACACAGAGAAGGTCCATTTATGAACGGGAAAGTGAAGTTATGTCACTAAACCAGGCTGATACGTATCGTTGTGTGTTTTTCAGCGGTTAGAAGACAATTCAGGAGCTTTTCTAGTGGATATATGGTGTATACCTGTGTATCACATAGACTACACCACTGGTCTGACATGGAGAAACATGTGGATGAAGCTCTCCTCTTGACTCCACCTCCCAGTAACATGGTCCAGTCAGAGTCTCTCTACACACAAGCTGCTGCTGATTCAACCTCTGGATCATCAGGACTCAGCTCATCCTCTCTCAGCTCACATACCGTCCTGTTTTAGAACAATGGCCAACATCTGGAGAGAGAAGAAGAAAGAACAGAGGAGATGATTTAGTGCTTCATCTCTCACTCTAAACGTATTCAGCTGAAGGAGATTAACAACCAATCAAGGCCTGAATCAACAGTCCCAACTTTTAAAATGTGAATATCTGCTACTTTTCTTTCTCATCAACTGAATTTCCTCCAGTTTGAAACTGTTGGTGGAACCAAAGAAGTGATCTGGATATGTTGCCTTCAGCTGTAGGAAATCAGAAAAGTAGTTTTTCTCCAGTTTCTGCTCATTTTAAAGAGAAACTAATTGATGAATAAGAACAGTCCTTTATATTCACCTCATTTAAACTGATGCTCAACCTGTAGACCCAACACCTCACAGCTGCAACCACTGGAAATTATTAATTTCTTTCTGAAGCTGAACATTCAGGTTATTAAAGTTACAGCTAAATAAAGCAGTAAACTAACAAATCTTTCCATTTAAGATGCTGTGTCCATTCAAACGAGTCCCTTTGCTTTAACTTAATCACTTAATCATTGTCCTCCTGCCAACAGAGAAGGCCTAGTTTGGAAAACAACCACTTTGAGACATTTCCAGTCACAGGGACACTTGATAAAGTTGTTCTCATCAGAGAGGAGGAACAATCTGTCCTCAAAGAGGTTGAAGCGCGCACATTCAATCTGGAAATGTCTTTTTTATTTTCCCCGGCTGAAAAATGGGTGGAAAAGTGTTGGTGTTCTGCAGCAGAACTTGAAACTATCTGGTCCGGACTGATGTTTGGATCAGTGCGACAGAAAGGGAGACAAACGGAGATTTGAGTGGAAACGGACAGAGCAGAGGTTTTTCCTCGGAGTACGGGGAGCTAAAAACAGACTGAAAAAGTACACATTCTTCTTTTGAGGATGAGCTTCATTGTTTAACACAAAAACAAGCATTTGACGTATTAAGGTTCAACTCCCTCACATCTTATTGGCTCAGAGGGAAGCGCACGCTTTTGTTGAACAATATTTAAAGTGAATCCTGAAACGTGATTCATCAGAAGTTATGGGTGATTACAGGTTGTCTAGATAAAGTTTGTCATCATCTGCTTGCACCTGTGTACTCTCCAACCACTCCAACTCAGACCAGCTGATGAAGTAAAAGTTTACATGGGATGAGAAATATACAGAAATATGTGTAAATATATCCACATATAACTACACGCTCTTAGAAATGACACTGTGAACGGACCAGGATGAGTGTGGAACCGGATATTATTGACATAGTATAAAGCAAGGACGCAGAAAAACGTGACACTAGCAATAAATGTTTGCAAAAAAATGTTCCTGATTAAGTTGCGTAATAGCAGCAGCAGTGTTTCTCAAAGGAGCCGCGAACATGTGTCCTCTCACTTTGAGCTACTTTGAATTAATAAACCAAAACTCACCGGCTCGGCTGCGTGCTGTCACAAAATATCCGCTTACTGACCATTTTGTGAGGAGTGTCGCCCTGTTTCGCTCAGTGTCTCTTTTCTCTTTGGATGAAGCCGCAGTAACAACAGCCGCTGGCCACGCCCCCTGCGTAACGCGTAGAGTGCGTCATTACCTAAGTCTGTGACACATACGTACTGTTTTATTTTATTTATCTCTAAATCACTAAAAACGCAATAAATCCCCCATTTTTTTTCAAATAACATTTAAATGCACCAAATGTTCAATCTATTTTAATTAATATATTTATTCTTCATCGTTACTCATTTTATAGGATATGACTGCTGTTATATTCAAAATTAAACTATGTAGTGAAAAAATTTGATCAACATACTTGTAAAGTGTTTATTTACTTATTTTCCTTGCATTAAACCACATACAAAATGCACAAAAATATTCAACTCATCCTTCAATGTCCTTCTTCATCAACTTTCTGCACATTATATGTCCACTGTGCTACATGTACTCTGACATCTATAATTACTGTTTAAATCCAGATCATTTCATAAGGAACATGTTTTTATATCATTATGCACAAAAAATGAATAAACAGATAAATCCAGGATGAAATAATCCTACAGGAAAGTACAGTTACAGTAATATCATAGGAACATTTCCCACTTTTACTTTACATTTTCTATTGTATTTTCAGTGTTTCAAATACAGAAAGAATCAAAATGACCTAAAATTTCACCATGTAGAAGAAATATCTTATCTGATGTGCTAAATGTAAATACACACTTATGTTATTTAATAAAACATAAAAAACAATTACAATAATATGTCATTAGCCCTGACTCCATACAGGTCACTAGTGGAGATTTGGTTCCATCTTAAGGTGTAAATAACAATTTCGAAAAAAAAAAAAAAATCCTTAATGTTTGAATAATTCCAGAGGAACTGGACTTTATTTGTTGGTTCTGTTAGAATAGATTGATTGCAGCTCTGTTGATGATGTTAATTGAGAAACATGTGGATGAAGCTCTCCTCTTGACTCCACCTCCCAGTAACATGGTCAAGTCAGAGTCTCTCTACACACAAGCTGCTGCTGATTCAACCTCTGGATCATCAGGACTCAGCTCATCCTCTCTCAGCTCACATACCGTCCTGTTTACCTTTACTGCCACCTATAGAGAGAAGAAAGAAGAGAGGAGATGATTTAGTGTTTCCAGAGACTCTTTTCATCAGGTGTCAGTCAGTGATGCAGCACATCCAGTATAAAGAGCAGCAGGGACTTCAGTCCTGTTCAGAGCAGCTGTGGAGCTCAGCCAGCTTCCTTTCAGCTTCATGTTAACGTGTTGGAGCTGGAAGCTCACAGACCTGCACAGACTTTTAGCATCAAGTCTGTTTCCTCTGCACATTTCTCTCAGTCCACAAGGAAATAAACTGCTGAGAGTCATCAACGCTTCATCACTGCACAAACACTTTAGTGATGGATTTCCAGCTTTTTCCATTTCAATAAAGAGTCTGAGTGTGTTGATGAACATCTCATGTGTTTCTGAAGCATCAGCTGACTAAGAAACATTGAAGATATCTGAAGAAACTAATGACAGAGATACAGATGTGTTTGACTGGACCTCAGCAGAGGTTCTGCTCTGTAGAAAGACCACATGGTTACTAAATGTAATGAGGGTTCTGTGATTTACAGGCTTCAGTCAGACTGATCTCAGAGCTGTGACAAACATGAAACTGATCAGTTGTTTAGTTTTGAAGTGAGAGAACAAAGAGTCTGAGATCAGATCTGATGAATGAGGACCACTGTCTCTATTCATCTAGTAAGGCTGTCAGCTGGAATCCACATTTATTTCCTGAAAACATCAACACAACAAGCTTCAGGATGATCTGATTGTCTGACTGTTGTCTCTGTCTTTCTGTCCAGTCTGTCTCCATTCTCCTCTGACAGCATCTCTGAAGAAAACAGCAGCAGGTTTCCAGGAAACACTTTAGATTCTGTGTCTAGTACAAAACTACTGAAAGAAGAATGAACTGACTCCAACCCTCCACTCACCACAGAGTCTCCAGTCTACAGTCTGGACTCTTCACAAGATAAAGAAGCTGCTTCACATTTGAATCCTTCAGGTTGTTTTTACTCAGGTCCAGAAGTTTCAGATGGGAGGGGTTGGACTTCAGAGCTGAGACCAGAGAATCACAGCTGATCTCTGACAAACTGCAGTTCTTCAATCTGAATAAAGAATAAAAGATGTTAATAAAATCACTGATAATCAATCAGATGTGTTCAGGTTTTAATGTTCAGATCAACATTACTACGTCCTAATCAACGAGCTGTTCTCTAAAATGAGTAGAGTGACTTTGTCCTTGTGTTATTGTGGATCATCATCATGTCAGCCTTCTACACTTTCAACTAACACTCATCTTTGAGATGACAGACTAAATTTAGAAAAAGAAAAGAGCAAATATGAGCAGGAGGAAATTTACATCTTTATGAATGGAAACTGTGTATGAACATAAATTAAGTTCAGTTTGTAATTAAACAAATCAGATCCACAATAGTAACAGACATCCAGTGAACTGACCTCAGAGTCTCCAGTCTACAGTCTGGACTCTCCAGAAAACCACACAGATGTTTCACTCCTGAATCCTTCAGGTTGTTTTCACTCAGGTCCAGATGTTTCAGATGGGAGGGGTTGGACTTCAGAGCTGAGACCAGAGAATCACAGCTGATCTCTGACAAACTGCAGTTCTTCAATCTGAATAAAGAATAAAAGATGTTAATAAAATCACTGATAATCAATCAGATGTGTTCAGGTTTTAATGTTCAGATCAACATTACTACGTCCTAATCAATGAGTTTTTCCCCTAAAATGAGTAGAGTGACTTTGTCCTTGTTTTATTGTGGATCATTATCATGTCAGCCTTCTACACTTTCAACTAACACTCATCTTTGAGATGACAGAATAAATTTAAGACAAGAAAAGAGAAAACATGAAGAGGAGGAGATTTACATCTTTATGGGTAGAAATTCTGTATGAACATAAATTAAGTTCAGTTTGTAATTAAACAAATCAGATCCACAATAGTAACAGACATCCAGTGAACTGACCTCAGAGTCTCCAGTCTACAGTCTGGACTCTCCAGAAAACCACACAGATGTTTCACTCCTGAATCCTTCAGGTTGTTGTGACTCAGTTTCAGATGTTTCAGATGGGAGGGGTTGGACTTCAGAGCTGAGTCCAGAGAATCACAGCTGATCTCTGACAACATGCAACCAACCAAACTGTATAAAGAATAAAAGATGTTAATAAAATCATTAATAATCAATCAGATGTGTTCAGGTTTTAATGTTCAGATCAACATTACTACGTCCTAATCAATGAGCTGTTCTCTAAAATGAGTAGAGTGACTTTGTCCTTGTGTTATTGTGGATCATCATCATGTCAGCCTTCTACACACATCATCCAAACAACACAACATTCAGACAACTATTCATGTCAACACACATCAATAACATGCTGCTGACCTCAGTCAAGTCTCTCATTACAGGATCAATATCAAATCACACATGTTGAAAACAAACTGTTCATTAGTTCATTGGTTCCACGACCTTTTTCTTCCTGTATTTGGTATCTCGTAGGTTGGTGTCGTTAAAATGTTAAAGGACAAGTTCATATTTTCAAGTCTGTCTTCAAACAACAGTCACATGTCAGATGAACATTACAGAGTTCTTAGAATTCCTACTGTCCACGCTGACTGTGAAGTGATCTCTTCCTAACACAACTACACTGGAAGAAATGACTTGATGAGTTTCTCCACAGACAGTATGAACAGAAAGAATGATTCCTGACTCCAATAACTCTTTAAATGTACATGTGAACATTAGACTGGTCCTGATTTGAGATCAGACCGACCACCGATGACTGAGGAGACACCTGCTGATATTAACAACATGATGCTCCTTCATTTAAACCAACTGTTGCTGGTCTTTTCTATCTGTCAATCCTGACAAGAGAACTGTTTAATGTGATAAAAACATTCAGTGAACTGACCTCAGAGTCTCCAGTCTACAGTTTGGACTCTTCAGTCCATCACACAGATGCTTCACTCCTGAATCCTGCAGGTTGTTGTTACTCAGGTCCAACTCTGTCAGATGGGAGGGGTTGGACTTCAGAGCTGAGGCCACAACTTCACAGTGAATCTCTGAGAGTCCACAGCCAGAAAATCTGTCATGACACATAAATATAAAATATGTTGATATGAATGAAGACACTTTATTATTTACTTCATGCATTTGATAATAAACAGTTGGATTCATCCTGTTTGACATTTTTTTTTTCAACATCAGTGATTCAGCTTCTTATCTGACATGACACAATAATAATAATTCTCATCAGTTTCTCTTAAACCTGCAGACTTTTAAACTTTGTTTTAATCTGCAAATGAATGGAGATAAATGGAATTACATTTAGGCTTTTTTCACACAGTCTGTCAGTGTGATCTGATCTAATGTCTGACTCCACAAAGTCATCATGATTAAAATGATCAAAATGTGGAAAACATCCCTTTAAGGCACATTTAGAACAGATTAAGAGGAAATTAATGTCTAATTACATATATTATTCAATGGACAATTCTAATATACTGTAAATATAAACAAAGGAAGATAAACAGAAGAAAAAATGTCAAAAATAAGGGTTATTAAAATAAATCTGTAACAAAATACAGCTGTCATGTAATATTTTCAATAAACAGCTTAAACACTGTTTCATAGGGTGATGATGTTACAGAGTGAACATCAAAACTTATCTAAACTGATTTATCATGTTAATCACATCTGGACTCACTGAGCCTTTCTGCAGTTCCTCACAGCTGGAATCAGTCTCCGTCGTCCCTCCCATGAAGTGTTGAACTTCTTCAGGTCCAACTCATCCAGAACCTCCTCTGACATCTGCAGCATGTAGGCCAGAGCTGAGCAGTGGATCTCAGAGAGTTTCTTCTCTGATCTGTTCTCTGACTTCAGGAACTCTTGGATCTCCTGATGAACTGAGAGGTGGTTCATCTCCATCAGACAGTGGAAGATGTTGATGTTTCTATCAGGAGAAATGTTGGACTTGTTCATCTCCTTCAGGTTGTTGATGGCTCTCTGGATGATGTCTGGACTGATCTCTGTCTGACCCAGCAGACCTCTTAACAGTCTCTGGTTGGACTGCAGACAGACGCCATGAAGGAAGCGAACCATCAGGTCCAGGTGACCATTTTTACTCTGCAGGGATTTCTTCATGACTCTGTTCAGGAAGACATCCAGAGTTGAGTCATTGTAGTTTTGTCCCAGGAAGTCCTCCAGCACCTCTGTCTTCCTGTTGGTGTAACAGTGGATCATAGACTGCAGCCAGAAACTCCTGAACGCTCAGATGGACAAAGCAGAACACCTTGTCCTGGTACAGTCCTCTCTCCTCTTTAAAGATCTGTGTCAACACTCCTGAGTACACTGAGGCTGCTCTGATATTGATGCCACACTCTGTCAGGTCTGATTCATAGAAGATCAGGTTTCCTTTCAGCAGCTGATCAAAAGACAGTTTTCCCCAGAGACTCAATCATCTCCCTGGTCTCTGGACTCCAGTGTGGATCTGTCTCAGATCCTCCATCATACTTGACCTTCTTCACTTTGGTCTGAACCATCAGGAAGTGGATGTACATCTCAGTCAGGGTCTTGGGCAGCTCTCCCTCTCTCTGGTTTTCAACACATCCTCCAGAACTGTAGCAGAGATCCAGCAGAAGACTGGGATGTGACACATGATGTGGAGGCTTCGTGATGTCTTGATGTGGGAGATGATCCTGCTGGCCTGCTCCTCATCTCTGAACCTCTTCCTGAAGTACTCCTCCTTCTGGGGTCAGTGAACCCTCTGACCTCTGTCACCATGTCAACACACTCAGGAGGGATCTGATTGGCTGCTGCAGGTCGTGTGGTTATCCAGAGGTGAGCAGAGGGAAGCAGTTTCCCCCTGATGAGGTTTGTCAGCAGCACATCCACTGAGGTGGACTCTGTAACATCGGTCAGGATCTCAGTGTTGTGGAAGTCCAGAGGAAGTCGACACTCATCCAGACCGTCAAAGATGAAAAACAACCTGGGACTCTTCAAAGCTGCAGATTCCTGCTTCTTTGGTTTCAGTGAAGAAGTGATGAACAAGTTCCACAAGCTGAACTTTCTCTCTTTCAAACAATTCAGCTCTCTGAAGGTCAATGGAAATATGAAAGTGGAATGTCCTGGTTGGTTTTGTCTTCAGCCAGTCCAGAGTGAACTTCTGTGTTAAGACTGTTTTTCCCAATGCCAGCCACTCCCTTTGTCATCACTCTTCTGATTGGTTTCTGTCTTCCAGGTGAGGCTTTAAAGATGTCTTCTGGTCTAAATGGTTGTTTCTGGTATGTCCTAGTTTTTCTGAATGCTGTTTCAATCTGTCTGACCTCATGTTCATCATTGACCTCTGCAGTCTCTCCCTCTGTGATGTAGAGCTCTGTGTAGATCTCATTCAGAAGAGTTGAGTTTCCTGCTTTAGCAATCCCCTCAAACACACACTGGAACTTCTCCTTCAGACTAGATTTAAGTTCACGTTGACAAACTGGAGCAAAATGATCTGAATGAACAAACATGAAATAGATCAGTGAATACATCTCACGCATTTAGCGTCAATACTGTGTCTTGCTTCATCTCTTGAGACATTAGTAAATGTTTAATTCATTCATCAGGTTCAATGTTCATAGAAATCCTCTTACTTCTCTGCAGACGATCAGCCAGCTCCTCCTGCTTCATTCTCCTCAGGAAGTTCAGTGTGATCTTCACAAATGCGTCTCTGCTGCTCCTCCTCTGCTCTTCATCCTCACCCTCCAACACCTCCTCATCCTCCTCTGACTCTCTAAGCATTCTGGGTAATCTGGACTCAGATCCCTCTGAATCTTCTTCAGCTCCTTCTTCACAAAAGTGACAATGTTGTCCTCCAGTAGCTGGAACAGAAAACTATCTGAATGACAACCAGACTGAAATCATGGAGACAAACATCAGATCCATGTTGGACAGACCTACAGTCCACTGGTCTACAAAGAGCAGCATGGAGATGATGGAAAGAGTTTGTTGTCCATGTACAGACCTTAAATATGGAGTCCAGCTGTGTTTGATGCTGATGAACAGACTGATCACTGAGAACATTTATACTCTGCTGCTTCACTCTGTGAATGAATCATCAACAATTAGTTCACATTATTGACTCCACCATCTGTAATCAATGTATGTTTTCCTCACAAACATAAACCACAGTGAGTTAATGATAGTGTGTTGTGTAGTGAATGTTGTGATCAGAATAATCTCTACTGTGACTTCAATAAAGAGGTGAAACCATTGATCAAAAAACCTGATGACTGAGAATCACAGAACGTCCACATGTCTCAATCATCTGTTTTTTTTGTTACATCGGTTTCATAAACATCTCTTTTCTGCTGGGCAGTAATTCAAACAACTGATGTGATGTTTAAATTCAGACAAAAAGACGGGTTCCTGAATGATTTTCCTCTCAGATGTAGAAGATATTTATTGTTGTTTGTCTTGTTGATATCTGTCAGTGACATTTTAAATTAATTTAAATCTTACTCTTTTACAGTTGAGGGTTCTTGTCCTTTAAAGGTAATGATGCCTTTCTTTGAGTGATCACTCTTCATAGACACACAGCAGGGTTCAGGTTTCTGCTGCTTCCTGATGGATTGAGAGAAATTCACAAAGTATCAACATTCATCAATTTCAACAAAGTCTGAAGCTTCACAAAATGAAGACATTTCACAAGTAAAATATCCAAAGGTTTCTAACATCACACAGTAACAACATCTAATCTAAAGGTGCTGCTTGTGTTACCAGCCGATGATGACAACATGAAATTCCCACAGTTAGTTCAGGAGAGACGTATTGTGGCTCTATAGTAGCAAGATGTACTCAGAAGTACATCTGACCATGATGTTAATTTTAAATACATTTAAATCTTACTTCTTTACAGCTGAGGGTTCTTGTCCTTTAAAGGTAATGAGGCCTTTCTTTGATTGATCATTCTTCATAGACACACAGCTGGGTTCAGGTTCTAAGTCGTCAGGTTCTTCTCTCTGATGACTCCTAGGAGACAAACATGAAAAACATTACCTCACAGTTACTGAAGCTGCTATAAAAACTAGAAAGAGCAGATCACTGTGGACCAACTGGACCACTGAGACCAGCTGAAAACCTGACTGAACACAAGGGGGCGCTTTACTGACTTCTGTACTTCTTGTAACATTAATCTTACCTTTTCTCAGATAAATGTTGTTGTTTAAAATGCTGTTCTCCAACTCAGAGTGGTTTTAGAGGGAGGGACTCCCTCCTCTCTTTCCTCACCACTGATCCATGCTGGATTCACATCAGCTCACACACTTTCTTTCTACCTTTCACCTGCAGGGGGAAACACAAATCATTCACCTGAACATCAAATCCTTAACATAATTTCTGCTGTAAAAACATCAGCTGTTCCTCCTGTGACTGGTTCTTATTTTCTATTTCATATCAGTGTCATGTGAAATCAGACCACAGAGACGCTGTCATCAGTTTCTGTTCTTCTATTATCAGTCCAGTAGATGAAGTCAGGAAGCTCCTAACGATGGACTCTTTATTGTAGTTATGGTCTTTAACCAAACAAAGTTAAAACCTGTGCTAACAAAGTTTCACCAGCACACAGACTTAGAAAACCAGAGAAAACAACGATCTAGATACGTCTGTGAAAGTTCTCAGTTATCCAGGTCATGATTTATCCAAAAACACTGAAACAAGGACAAGAGGACTTTCTTGAAGACAATTCGTCCAAGTAGCTTCTTCAGTTCTAAAGGAGGTGGATGATTAAATAGACACATCAGAAACTGACTAGTGTAAAAACTCTGGTGAATATAAGGAAGTTGGTTTAGACTTTTAGTTTAGTGCTTCGTCCTGATCTTAGACTTTCAGCTCTGACTCAGTTAATGTGAACTATAAAACAGATTTCTGCTGAAACTAAGCTGCTGACATGATATTAATAAAGAGTAAAACATTAGAAACTGCAGATCTTACCTTCAGATGGAGGTTTGAAAATGTAAATGTTTAGATTAAAACTTCCTGCTGCACCACATTTGTTGAAGTGAAATTTTAATGGAAGTTTTCAGGGAGGAGTTTATGAGAACAGCAACGTCATGAGTCTCTGCTGACATAAGTGTTTCTTTCAGTGTAACATCTGTTCACATATTGACCATCATTATCAGACTAAACATTAGAGCTAAAATACTCCAGTAAACATGTAGCATCACTGTGAACATCAGTATTATTGGATGTGGACAGTTGTAAGTTACTAGAGGGCTGTAGTATTGATGATTATAAATACCTCATGTCTTTTACATACAGTGTGTTTACTGAACTGGTGTCATGCAGTTCATAACTTTACCACCAGAGGGAGACAAACACAATCTACCAGACTGAACATGTTCAGGGTTGGTACTATTGATCCTTCCGCCTATCGCTCATATGTGAACGACAGCTGTATAAATGTGTGAGCCGCTGAAGTCTGTCTGAAGAGGAGAAGAAAGGTGGAGCCAGGACGAGACAGCGAGTCATCACTGAGTCCTTCAACAGTGTCTTCCTAGGAGACGTTGATTACTGACTTCAGTTTGTGTGGAGACATTCAAACACTAGGAGTTCACCACATTCTTCAGACTAGAGAAAGACATTTTATTCAAGTCATTATAAATATATACAACAATTCAGTTCTTATTTTCAAACCCTCTAAGAGGCATAAAAGACTCTTCTACAATTAAAAACATCAAATTTTAAGGTTCTGTCTGCATCTGATGATGTGCATTTATCAAGACTCCAGTCATTCTTAGCTCTGAAGCGTTTGAATCTTGACTGAAGCTTCTTCTCTTCACCTGCAGTCTTGTTCGCCTGGTAGGAACCGTCACAGCAGCGGTATGTTCTGGTTCTTGTCTACACAATCCAACAAAAAGCTTCAGCTTTGGCTGCTCTCTAACCTTGGTCACAGCAGCACATGCATGAGGTGAAGCAGTGGTGCACCTTGTTGACGTCTTCTTGCCTTGAAACCTGTCAGTTGTTGACTTTGGTGTGGTGTTGAAGGCTGGTAAAGAACCTGTGAGCACCTCTAAGTTGAGAGCACCATCTGAGGGAGTGACTTTGGTGTTCCTGTGCTGCAGAGCCACTCCTGGAACAAACAGAAAACATTAGAAACAGCTGACTTTACCTTCAGACGGAGGTTTACATGGAGAAAAAGATCTGCGACACAGCGCTGGTGAAAGTGATAGTAAACTGGAACGAGAGATCAGCCTAGTTTTATGACATACACTCATAAAATAATTTGCTCCTGCACGTTTAGTTTTGATTCTTTTAGTTCATTTTCTTGATGATACTGATGGTCAGTGCAGGACTGGAGTATTTTACTACATGTGGTGTTTTTACTAAATGATCTGAATAAATCCTCAGTCCAACAAAGCTGTCTGCTGTGAAGGATTCGGTTTGTTCCTCCTCATAAATACACATGAGATTAACTGATGACTTCTAGAAACACTCATGTGACAGTTTCCATGTTGGAGGAAAACATAGTTTGCAGTGTTATATCTAAAAATAATGAGTTGTTCAGCCCCTCTGCAGGACTGGAGTGTTTTATTTCTGTGGTTTGTGATTAATCATCTTAACCAGCTTCACCTGAGAGGATGTGAATAAAGGGCCTTGAAGAGGCCTAAGGTGATGATCACTATGTCTCACCTGTCACCTTTTTCTTTTTAATCGAGTTAACTCTTATTGTTGTAACTGTGTCAGGTGTTTCCACTTCATGCTGTGGCCCTCGAGTCGGGGTTGTAACATAAATGGGCACTCGTCCAGGATCAGAACCCAGGACCTCTCCTAGTCAAAGAGAGAATCATACCCGTAGCTTCTGAGTGAGCAAACTGTCCTTAGTTTATGGTGGAACATGGGGGAAGGTGAATCTTATGGGGGGAGTGTTAAGTGTCTGAATTGTTGTCAATACTCCTCTGGTAGGAATTCAAACGTTGTCAGAATTGAACATTAGAGTTTATCATAATTAAGGCTGTCTGCAACAGACAACGAGGCTCAGGACTCCTGAGCTTTTCACTTTGTTTGTTTTTGTAGCAGAATGAGCCACACATTCTTTGGCCAATGCAAAGAAGAGGAAATATGTTGAAAAGCTCCAAAATAGGAGCCAACCTCAGTCTCTCTGAACACTGGGACTAGCTGGATATTCTTAATGACCTGGAACGTGTCAGAGGGACTGGATGAAACAGACTGAAACACAGGATCTAGATTTAATCCACACAATAAATGTTTTAAAATGATCCAAACCCAGAAACTAGAACCATCACTGCCCTCCAGTGGTCACTGCCAGTAACTACAACTGTACACATCCAATAACACTGATGTTCACTCATCTACTGCAGTATTGTAGCTCTAATGTTCATCAGTCTAATAATGACTCTATGTGTGAAAACAGATCATATTAATCTGTGTAAAAGTGTTTACTACTCTCTGATGATTACAGAGAGGAAATGAAACTTAGTAATAATGACAGGCAGGAGACGTGGTGTAAAAACTATAACCAGGAGAGATTTTACTTTACAACAAAATGACCTCAAAGATACACTGTAAAATGACAAACACATGACACAAAATACAATACAGATGGGACAAATATATACACAATCAACAACAAGAAATTAAATTAGAAACTGGACTTTATTTGTTGGTTCTGTTAGAATAGATTGATTACAGCAATGTTGATGATGTTAAATGAGAAACATGTGGATGAAGCTCTCCTCTTGACTCCACCTCCCAGTAACATGGTCCAGTCAGAGTCTCTCTACACACAAACTGCTGCTGATTCAACCTCTGGATCATCAGGACTCAGCTCATCCTCCCTCAGCTCACATACCGTCCTGTTTAGAACAATGACTCCCACCTATAGAGAGAAGAAGAAAGAAGAGAGGAGATGATTTAGTGTTTCCAGAGACTCTTTTCATCAGGTGTCAGTCAGTGATGCAGCACATCCAGTATAAAGAGCAGCAGGGACTTCAGTCCTGTTCAGAGCAGCTGTGGAGCTCAGCCAGCTTCCTTTCAGCTTCATGTTAACGTGTTGGAGCTGGAAGCTCACAGACCTGCACAGACTTTTAGCATCAAGTCTGTTTCCTCTGCACATTTCTCTCAAGTCCACAGAGGAAATAAACTGCTGAGAGTCTTCATTACTGCACAAACACTTTAGTGATGGATTTCCAGCTGTTCCATTTCAATAAAGAGTCTGAGTGTGTTGATGAACATCCCATGTGTTTCTGAAGCATCAGCTGACTAAGAAACATTGAAGATATCTGATGAAACTAATGACAGAGATACAGATGTGATGACTGGACCTCAGCAGAGGTTCTGCTCTGTAGAAGACCACATGGTTACTAAATGTAATGATGGTTCTGTGATTTACACAGCTTCAGTCAGACTGATCTCAAAGCTGTGACAAAGATGAAACTGATCAGTTGTTTAGTTTTGAGGTGAGAGAACAAAGAGTCTGAGATCAGATCTGATGAATGAGGACCACTGTCTCTATTCATCTAGTAAGGCTGTCAGCTGGAATCCACATTTATTTCCTGAAAACATCAACACAACAAGCTTCAGGATGATCTGATTGTCTGACTGTTGTCTCTGTCTTTCTGTCTTTCTGTCTCCATTCTCCTCTGACAGCATCTCTGAAGAAAACAGCAGCAGATTTCCAGGAAACACTTTAGATTCTGTGTCTAGAACAAAACTACTGAAAGAAGAATGAACTGACTCCAACCCTCCACTCACCTCAGAGTCTCCAGTCTACAGTCTGGACTCTTCACAAGATCAAGAAGCTGCTTCACATCTGAATCCTGCAGGTAGTTTTTAATCAGTTCAAGATGTTTCAGATGGGAGGGGTTGGACTTCAGAGCTGAGACCAGAGAATCACAGCTGATCTTTGTCAAACTGCAGCACCTCAATCTGAATAAAGAATAAAAGATGTTAATAAAATCATTGATAATCAGTCAGATGTGTTCAGGTTTTAATGTACAGATCAACATTACTACGTCCTAATCAATGAGCTGTTCTCTAAAATGAGTAGAGTGACTTTGTCCTTGTGTTATTGTGGATCATCATCATGTCAGTCATCTACACTTTCAACGAACGCTCATCTTTGAGATGACAGAATAAATTTAAGACAAGAAAAGAGAAAATATGAGCAGGAAGAGATTTACATCTTTATGGGTGGAAATTGTGTGTGAACAAAAATTAAGTTCAGATCCACAATAGTAACAGACATCCAGTGAACTGACCCCAGAGTCTCCAGTCTACAGTCTGGACTCTTCACAAGATCAAGAAGCTGCTTCACTCCTGGATCCTGCAAGTTGTTTTCACTCAGGTCCAGATGTTTCAGATGGGAGGGGTTGGACTTCAGAGCTGAGACCAGAGAATCACAGCTGATCTCTGACAATCTGCAGCCGTTCAATCTGGATAAAGAATAAAAGATGTCAATAAAATCATTGATAATCAATCAGATGTGTTCAGGTTTTAATGTTTCAGATCAACATTACTACGTCCTAATCAATGAGCTGTTTTTCTAAAATGAGTAGAGTGACTTTGTCCTTGTGTTATTGTGGATCATCATCATGTCAGCCTTCTACACACATCATCCAAACATCAACACAACATTCAGACAACTATTCATGTCAACACACATCAGTAACATGCTGCTGACCTCAGTCAAGTCTCTCATTACAGGATCAATATCAAATCACACATGTTGAAAACAAACTGTTCATTAGTTCATTGGTTCCATGACCTTCTTCTTCCTGTATTTGGTATCTCAGTAGGTTGGTGTCGTTAAAATGTTAAAGGACAAGTTCATATTTTCAAGTCTGTCTTCAAACGACAGTCACATGTCAGATGAACATTACAGAGTTCTTAGAATTCCTACTGTCCACACTGACTGTGAAGTGGTCTCTTCCTAGCACAACTACACAGGAAGAAATGACTTGATGAGTTTCTCCACAGACAGTATGAACAGAAAGAATGATTCCTGACTCCAATAACTCTTTAAATGTACATGTGAACACTAGACTGGTCCTGAATTTTAGATCAGACCGACCACCGATGACTGAGGGGACACGTGCTGATATTAACAACATGATGCTCCTTCATTTAAACCAACTGTTGCTGGTCCATTTTTCTATCTGTCAATCCTGACAAGAGAACTGTTTAATGTGATAAAAACATTCAGTGAACTGACCTCAGAGTCTCCAGTCTACAGTTTGGACTCTTCAGTCCATCACACAGATGCTTCACTCCTGAATCCTGCAGGTTGTTGTAACTCAGGTCCAACTCTGTCAGATGGGAGGGGTTGGACTTCAGAGCTGAGGCCACAACTTCACAGTGACTCTCTGAGAGTTCACAGTCAGAAAATCTGTCATGACACATAAATATAAAATATGGTGATATGAATGAAGACACTTTATTATTTACTTCATGCATTTGATAATAAACAGTTGGACTCATCCTGTTTGACATTTTGTTTTTCACATCAGTGATTCAGCTTCTTATCTGACATGACACAATAATTCTCATCAGTTTCTCTTAAACCTGCAGACTTTTAAACTTTGTTGTGTTTTAATCTGCAAATGAATGGAGATAAATGGAGTTACATTTAGGCTTCTTCCACACAGTCTGTCAGTGTGATCTGATCTAATGTCTGACTCCACAAAGTCATCATGATTAAAATGATCAAAATGTGGAAAACATCCCTTTAAGGCACATTTAGAACAGATTAAAATGGACAATTTATGTCTAATTACACATATTAGTCAATGGACACCTCTAACATAATGCAAATAGAGGAAAATCAACAACACAACATCTACATTCTTGCAGTGTTTCAAACAGCTAGAAAACATCTGTACAAAATACAGCTGAAATAATAACTGCAATAAACAAGTTAAACACTGTTTGATAGAGTGAACATAATTTAATTTTACAGTGTAAATATTTGAAGAACTAAACTAATGTAAACTAATTCATGATGTTAATCACATTTGGACTCACTGAGCCTTTCTGCAGTTCCTCACAGCTGGAATCAGTCTCCATTGTCCCTCCCATGATGTGTTGAACTTCTTCAGGTTCAACTCATCCAGAACCTCCTCTGACATCTGCAGCATGTAGGCCAGAGCTGAGCAGTGGATCTCAGAGAGTTTCTTCTCTGATCTGTTCTCTGACTTCAGGAACTCTTGGATCTCCTGATGAACTGAGAGGTCGTTCATCTCCATCAGACAGTGGAAGACGTTGATGTTTCTGTCAAGAGAAATGTTGGACATGTTCATCTTCTTCAGGTTGTTGATGGCTGTCTGGATGATTTCTGGACTGATCTCTGTCTGACCCAGTAGACCTCTTAACAGTCTCTGGTTGGACTGCAGACAGACGCCATGAAGGAAGCGAACCATCAGGTCCAGGTGACCATTTTTACTCTGCAGGGATTTCTCCATGACTCTGTTCAGGAAGACATCCAGAGTTGAGTCATTGTAGTTTTGTCCCAGGAAGTCCTCCAGCACCTCTGTCTTCCTGTTGGTGTAACAGTGGATCATGTAGACTGCAGCCAGAAACTCCTGAACACTCAGATGGACGAAGCAGAACACCTTGTCCTGGTACAGTCCTCTCTCCTCTATAAAGATCTGTGTCAACACTCCTGAGTACACTGAGGCTGCTCTGATATCGATGCCACACTCTGTCAGGTCTGATTCATAGAAGATCAGGTTTCCTTTCAGCAGCTGATCAAAAGCCAGTTTTCCCAGAGACTCAATCATCTCCCTGGTCTCTGGACTCCAGAGTGGATCTGTCTCAGATCCACCATCATACTTGACCTTCTTCACTTTGGTCTGAACCACCAGGAAGTGGATGTACATCTCAGTCAGGGTCTTGGGCAGCTCTCCTTTCTCTCTGGTTTTCAACACATCCTCCAGAACTGTAGCAGAGATCCAGCAGAAGACTGGGATGTGACACATGATGTGGAGGCTTCGTGATATCTTGATGTGGGAGATGATGCTGCTGGCCTGCTCCTCATCTCTGAACCTCTTCCTGAAGTACTCCTCCTTCTGGGGGTCATTGAACCCTCTGACCTCTGTCACCATGTCAACACACTCGGGAGGGATCTGATTGGCTGCTGCAGGTCGTGTGGTTATCCAGAGGTGAGCAGAGGGAAGCAGTGTCCCCCTGATGAGGTTTGTCAGCAGCACATCCACTGAGGTGGATTCTGTAACATCAGTCAGGATCTCAGTGTTGTGGAAGTCCAGAGGAAGTCGACACTCATCCAGACCGTCAAAGATAAACACAACCTGGAACTCTTCAAAGCTGCAGATTCCTGCTTCTTTGGTTTCAGTGAAGAAGTGATGAACAAGTTCCACCAAGCTGAACTTTCTCTCTTTCAACACATTCAGCTCTCTGAAAGTCAATGGAAACATGAAGTGGATGTCCTGGTTGGCTTTGTCTTCAGCCCAGTCCAGAGTGAACTTCTGTGTTAAGACTGTTTTCCCAATGCCAGCCACTCCCTTTGTCATCACTCTTCTGATTGGTCCATGTCTTCCAGGTGAGGCTTTAAAGATGTCTCCTGGTCTGATGGTTGTTTCTGGTCTGTCTAGTTTCCTGGATGCTGTTTCAATCTGTCTGACCTCATGTTCATCATTGACCTCTGTAGTATCTCCCTCTGTGATGTAGAGCTCTGTATAGATCTCATTCAGAAGAGTTGAGTTTCCTGCTTTAGCAATCCCCTCAAACACACACTGGAACTTCTCCTTCAGACTAGATTTAAGTTCACGTTGGCAAACTGGAGAAAAATGTTCTGAAGGAAGAAACAATAAATAAGATCAGTAAATAGATTTCCATCATTCCCTGAAAGAATGAGTGATTGTTTGTATCTTGTACCTTCTCTTGAGACATCAGTAAATGTTTAATTCATTCATCAGGTTCAATGTTCATAGGAATCCTCTTACTTCTCTCCAGACGATCAGCCAGCTCCTCCTGCTTCATTCTCCTCAGGAAGTTCAGTGTGATCTTCACAAATGCGTCTCTGCTGCTCCTCCTCTGCTCTTCATCCTCACCCTCCAACACCTCCTCATCCTCCCTCTGGCTCTCTAAGCATTCTGGGTAATCTGGACTCAGATCCCTCTGAATCTTCTTCAGCTCCTTCTTCACAAAAGTGACAATGTTGTCCTCCAGCAGCTGGAACAGAAAACTATCTGAATGACAACCAGACTGAAATCATGGAGACAAACATCAGATCCATGTTGGACAGACTGACAGTCCATTGGTCTACAAAGAGCAGCATGGAGATGATGGAAAGTAGTTGTTGTCCATGTACAGACCTTAAATATGGAGTCCAGCTGTGTTTGATGCTGATGAACAGACTGATCACTGAGAACATTTAAACTCTGCTGCTTCACTCTGTGAATAAATCATCAACAATTAGTTCACATCATATCAGTCCACAGAGACCAACATCTAAATGTCCATGAAGTGATATCTGGATGTGAACAGTGAATCAGATGACTCCTTGTAGTCATTAATGTTGATTATTCTTTCTGATCCCACTGAGAAACAACAGCTTTCAGCTCTTGCTTCTTGATGTTTTGTCACTAACTGTATTTACATCTGATTTCTGACATAACTTCTGGTTCCATTTGTCTCTTGAATGAATAATGTTAATGTTGATCTTATAACAGAGTCAGTCAGGTTCAGGTTATGGTGTCTTGTTCTTCTCACTTTCTCCTGAGATAAACACAGGATAGACTCTGCACTGGAACACACTGATATCAAGTCTATACTGATACAGACACATGTAATGATTCATCTCCACAGTCAGCTCCTGGTTTCCTCGTTCATCATAACACATTTCTTCTTTAATGCTCCTGTTGTTCTTTTCATTTGATGGAGACTCTCAGTGACTCCGGACAGTACCCAGTATTCATGTGTCTGTCCCAATCAGTGTGAACCCCTTTGCATCCATTTCAGTATGGTTGCAAACCACTGCCATACAATCTGAATGGGGTCCAGGAGGATTTGCACTAATGAAGATGCTGAACATGTTCCCAAACCTCACAACAAGACACAATTAAAAAACTAAACTTAACAATTTCAACTAAGTCACAACTTACCTACAAGACTCAAATCTTAGCGGACGTTCCATGGACTGGTCACTCTTCATAGACACACAGCTGGGATCAGGTTTGTGTTTACATTCTGGTGTCTGATGGACACTGACAAAGAGAGAGAAAGACACTTTTAGTCCACAGCCACAGAAGCTGTGTGTGAGATTGTGGAGTTTTAAGCTGTGTGAAATGTGGAAATACATTAAGGTTGTTTTCAACACACCCAGAGTTCTTCATCTCACCTCTGAGCCTCACACTTCTTCATGAACATCTCATTTGACTCTCTCACAGTGGTTTTAGAGGGAGGGACTCCCTCCTCTCTGTCCTCACACTGATCCATTCTGCTGGATTCACATCAGCTCACACATACTTTCTACCTTCACCTGCAGAGGAAACACAAATCATTCACCTGAACCTCAACTGGAATCATCATGGACGTTATTAATGCTGTAAAAACATCAGCTGCTCCTCCCGTGACTGGTTCTTATTTTCTGTTTCATATCAGTGTCATGTGAAGTCAGACCACAGAGACGCTGTCATCAGTTTCTGTTCTTCTATTATCAGTCAAGTAGATGAAGTCAGGAAGCCTATCATGAAAAAAAAAGAAAAAAAAAAAAAAGGAAGCCTATCATGACAGACTTTTTATTCTAGTTATGGTCTTTAACCACATGAAGTTAAAATCTGTGCTAACAAAGTTTCACCAACACATGGACTTTTAAAACCAGAGAAAACAACGTTCTAGATACGTCTGTGAAAGTTCTCAGGTATCCAGGTCATGATTTATCCAAAAACACTGAAACAAGGACAAGAGGACTTTCTTAAAAACAATTCATCCAAGTAGCTTCTTCAGTTCTGAAGGAGGTGGATGATTAAATAGACACATCAGAAACTGACTAGTGTAAAAACTGTTGAATAAAAGGAAGTTGGTTTCGACTTTTAGTTTCCTGCTTCGTCCTGATCTTAGACTTTCAGCTCTGACTCAGTTAATGTGAACTATCAAACAGATTTCTGCTGAAACTAAGCTGCTGACATCTGATATTAATAAAGAATAAAACAATAGAAAGTGCAGATCTTACCTTCAGACGGAGGTTTGAACAGAGGAAATGTTTAGATTAAAACTTTCTGCTGCACCACATTTGTTGAAGTGAAATTTCTCAGGGAGGAGTTTATGAGAACAGCAACGTCATGAGTCTCTGCTGACATAAGTGTTTCTTTCAGTGTAACATCTGTTCACATATAGACCATCATTATCAGACTGTAAATATTAGAGCTAAAATACTCCAGTAAACATGTAACATCACTGTGAACATCAGTATTATTGGATGTGGACAGTTGTAAGTTACTGGAGGGCTGTAGTATTGATGATTTAAAAATACCTCATGTCTTTTATATACAGTGTGTTTACTGAACTGGTGTCATGCAGTTCATAACTTTACCACCAGAGGGAGACAAACACAATCTACCAGACTGAAACATGTTCAGGGTTGGTACTATTGATCCTTCCGCCTGTCGCTCATATGTGAACTACAGCTGTATAAATGTGTGAGCCGCTGAAGTCTCTGAAGAGGAGAAGAAAGGTGGAGCCAGGACGAGACAGCGAGTCATCACTGAGTCCTTCAACAGTGTCTTCCTAGGAGACGTTGATTACTGACTTCAGTTTGTGTGTAGACATTCAAACACTAGGAGTTCACCACATTCTTTAGACTAGAGAACGACATTTTATTCAAGTCATTATAAATATATACAACAATTCAGTTATTATTTTCAAACCCTCTAAGAGGCATAAAAGACTCTTCTACAATCAAAAACATCAAACTATGAGGTTCTGTCTGCATCTGATTATGTTCATTTATCAAGACTCCAGTCATTCTTAGCTCTGAAGCATGAGATGAGATACAGCAAAGATATTCTACAGTTTATGCTCCAACCAAGTACTACACATGTTTACTTCAGACTGAGCAGTGTTCACATTTGCTCAGTGGTTCTGTTGGTCCAGGATCAGATGGATGTTAATTACTTACCTGTCTTTTTCTGTCTCGGAGGTTGCTCCTGTTTGTTCACTGGTCAGGTTTTCCTCCACAAGACGCCACTTCTCTCTCCTTTTCTGCTTTGAGTTCAGAGCTGTTAATGCCCTCAGATGTACAGTATTAACTGAAGGACCTCTAGGACGTGCTCTTTTATTAGAAGCTCTGTGATCTTTAATCTCTGATTAATTAAATGTGAACAATCAAACTAATTTCTGCAGGAACAGTAAAGACTTTACCTTCAGACGGAGGTTTACATGGAGAAAAAGATCTGCGACACAGCGCTGGTGAAAGTGATAGTAAACTGGAACTAGGGAACAGCCTAGTTTTATGACATACACTCATAAAATAATTTGCTCCTGCACGTTTAGTTTTGATTCTTTTAGTTCATTTTCTTGATAATACTGATGGTCAGTGCAGGACTGGAGTATTTTACTACATGTGGTGTTTTTACTAAATGATCTGAATAAATCCTCAGTCCAACAAAGCTGTCTGCTGTGAAGGATTCAGTTTGTTCCTCCTCATAAATACACATAAGATCAACTGATGACTTCTAGAAACACTCATGTGACAGTTTCCATGTTGTAGGAAAACATAGTTTGCAGTGTTATATCTAAAAATAATGAGTTGTTCAGCCCCTCTGCAGGACTGGAGTGTTTTATTTCTGTGGCTTGTGATTAATCATCTTAACCAGCTTCACCTGAGAGGATGTGAATAAAGGACCTTGAAGAGGCCTAAGATGAGGATCACTATGTCTCACCTGTCACAACACTGACGTTCACTCATCTACTGCAGTATTGTAGCTCTAATGTCCATCAGTCTAATAATGACTCTATATGTGAATACAGATAATATTAAACTGTGTAAAAGTGTTTACTACTCTCTGATGATTATAGAGGAAATGAAACTTAGTAATAATGACAGACAGGAGACAAGGTGTAAAAAATACAACCAGGAGAGATTTTACTTTACAACCAAATGACAACAAAGATACAATGTAAAATGACAACCACATGACACAAAATACAATACAGATGGGACAAATATATACACATTCAGCAACAAGAAACAACAGAAAGGATTGTTGATGCTGGGAACTTTACATCTACATAGACTATATTGTTTTTAATGTATCTAAAAAATTCCAGAGTAACTGGACTTTATTTGTTGGTTCTGTTAGAATAGATTGATTGCAGCTCTGTCGATTATGTTAAATGAGAAACATGTGGATGAAGCTCTCCTCTTGACTCCACCTCCCAGTAACATGGTCCAGTCAGAGTCTCTCTACACACAAGCTGCTGCTGATTCAACCTCTGGATCATCAGGACTCAGCTCATCCTCTCTCAGCTCACATATCATCCTGTTTACCTTTACTTCCAGCTACAGAGAGAAGAAGAAAGAAGAGAGGAGATGATTAAGTGTTTCCAGAGACTCTTTTCATCAGGTGTCAGTCAGTGATGCAGCACATCCAGTATAAAGAGCAGCAGGGACTTCAGTCCTGTTCAGAGCAGCTGTGGAGCTCAGCCAGCTTCCTTTCAGCTTCATGTTAACGTGTTGGAGCTGGAAGCTCACAGACCTGCACAGACTTTTAGCATCAAGTCTGTTTCCTCTGCACATTTCTCTCAAGTCCACAGAGGAAATAAACTGCTGAGAGTCATCAACGCTTCATTACTGCATAAAACACTTTAGTGATGGATTTCCAGCTGTTCCATTTCAATAAAGAGTCTGAGTGTGTTGATGAACATCTCATGTGTTTCTGAAGCATCAGCTGACTAAGAAACATTGAAGATATCTGATGAAACTAATGACAGAGATACAGATGTGATGACTGGACCTCAGCATAGGTTCTGCTCTGTAGAAAGACCACATGGTTACTAATGTAATGATGGTTCTGTGATTTACAGGCTTCAGTCAGACTGATCTCAGAGCTGTGACAAAGATGAAACTGATCAGTTGTTTAGTTTTGAGGTGAGAGAACAAAGAGTCTGAGATCAGATCTGATGAATGAGGACCACTGTCTCTATTCATCTAGTAAGGCTGTCAGCTGGAATCCACATTTATTTCCTGAAAACATCAACACAACAAGCTTCAGGATGATCTGATTGTCTGACTGTTGTCTCTGTCTTTCTGTCCAGTCTGTCTCCATTCTCCTCTGACAGCATCTCTGAAGAAAACAGCAGCAGGTTTCCAGGAAACACTTTAGATTCTGTGTCTAGTACAAAACTACTGAAAGAAGAATGAACCGTCTCCAACCCTCCATTCACCTCAGAGTCTCCAGTCTACAGTCTGGACTCTTCTCAAGATCAAGAAGCTGCTTCATATCTGAATTCTGCAGGTAATTTCCACTCAGGTCCAGATGTTTCAGATGGGAGGGGTTGGACGTCAGAGCTGAGACCAGATAATCACAGCTGATCTTTGACAACCTGCAGCACTTCAATCTGAATAAAGAATAAAAGATGTTAATAAAATCATTGATAATCAATCAGATGTGTTCAGGTTTTAATGTTCAGATCAACATTACTACATCCTAATCAATGAGCTGTTCTCTAAAATGAGTAGAGTGACTTTGTCCTTGTGTTATTGTGGATCATCATCATGTCAGCCTTCTACACTCTCAACTAACACTCATCTTTGAGATGACAGACTAAATTTAGGACAAGATAAAATATGACCAGGAGGAATTTAAATTTTCATGGATGGACATTTTGTATGAACAAAAATTAAGTTCAGTTTGTAATTAAACAAATCAGATCCACAATAGTAACTGACATCCAGTGAACTGACCTCAGAGTCTCCAGTCTACAGTCTGGACTCTCCAGAAAACCACACAGATGTTTCACTCCTGAATCCTGCAGGCTGTAGTTGTAACTCAGGTCCAGATGTTTCAGATGGGAGGGGTTGGACTTCAGAGCTGAGACCAGAGAATCACAGCTGATGTCTAACAAACTGCAGTAACTCAATCTGAATAAAGAATAAAGGATGTTAATTAAATCACTGATAATCAATCAGATGTGTTCAGGTTTTAATGTTCAGATCAACATTACTACGTCCTAATCAATGAGCTGTTCTCTAAAATGAGTAGAGTGACTTTGTCCTTGTGTTATTGTGGATCATCATCATGTCAGCCTTCTACACACATCATCCAAACATCAACACAACATTAAGACAACTATTCATGTCATCACACGTCAATAACATGCTGCTGAACTCAGTCAAGTCTCTCATTACAGGATCAATATCAAATCACAAACGTTGAAAACAAACTGTTCATTAGTTCATTGGTTCCATGACCTTCTTCTTCCTGTATTTGGTATCTCAGTAGGTTGGTGTCGTTAAAATGTTAAAGGACAAGTTCATATTTTCAAGTCTGTCTACGAACAACAGTTACATGTCAGATGAACATTACAGAGTTCTTAGAATTCCTACTGTCCACACTGACTGTAAAGTGGTCTCTTCCTAACACAACTACACTGGAAGAAATGACTTGATGAGTTTCTCCACAGACAGTATGAACAGAAAGAATGATTCCTGACTCTAATAACTCTTTAAATGTGCATGTGAACACTAGACTGGTCCTGATTTGAGATCAGACCGACCACCGATGACTGAGGAGACACCTGCTGATATTAACAACATGATGCTCCTTCATTTAAACCAACTGTTGCTGGTACATTTTCTATCCGTCAATCCTGAAAAGAGAACTGTTTAATGTGATAAAAACATCCAGTGAACTGACCTCAGAGTCTCCAGTCTACAGTTTGTACTCTTCAGTCCATCACACAGCTGCTTCACTCCTGAATCCTTCAGGTTGTTGTTGTAACTCAGGTCCAACTCTGTCAGATGGGAGGGGTTGGACTTCAGAGCTGAGGCCACAACTTCACAGTGACTCTCTGAGAGTCCACAGTGAGAAAATCTGTCATGACACATAAATATAAAACATGTTAATATGAATGAAGACACTTTATTATTTACTTCATGCATTTTATAATAAACAGTTGAACACATCCTGTTTGACATTTTATTTTTCACATCAGTGATTCGGCTTCTTATCTGACATGACTCACTGAGCCTTTCTGCAGTTCCTCACAGCTGGATCAGTCTCATCGTCCCTCCTTTGATTGTGGTTGAACTTCTTCAGGTCCACTCATCCTGATCCTTCCTCTGACATCTGCAGCATGTAGGGCCAGTGCTGAGCAGCTGATATCAGAGTGTTTTCTTCTCTGATCTGTTCTCTTGACTTCAGGAACTCTGGATCTCCTGATGATACGGAAAGGTCGTTTCATCTCCATCGACAGTGGAGATGTTGATGTTTTCTTGTCAGGCAGATATGTTGAACATGTTCTTCTCCTTCAGGTTGTTGATGTCTCTAGGCATGATTTATGGACTGATCTCTGTCTGACCCAGCAGACCTCTTAACTGTCTTGGTTGGACTGCAGACAGACGCATGAAGGAAGCGAACCATCAGGTCCAGGTGACCATTTTTTACTCGGCAGGGATTTCTCCATTGACTCTGTTATGGAAGACATCCAGAGTTGAGTCATTTGTAGTTTTTGTCCCAGAAAGTCCTGCAGCACCTCTGTCTTCCTGTTGGTGTAACAGTGGATAATGTAGACTGCAGCCAGAAAAACTCATGAACACTCAGATGGACGGGATGGGCAGAACACCTTGTCCTGGTACAGTCCTCTCTCCTCCATAAAGTATCTGTGTCAAACACTCCTGAGTTACACTGAGGCTGCTCTGTATATCGATGCCACACTCTGTTCAGGTCTGATTCATAAAAGATCAGGTTTCCTTCAGCAGCTGATGAAAAGCCTGTTTTCCCAGAGACTCAATCATCTCCCTGTGTGTCTGGACTCCAGAGTGGATTCTGTCTCAGATTCCTCCATCATACTTGACTTCTTCACTTGGGTCTGAAACACAGGAAGTGGACTGTACATCTCAGTCAGGGTAATTGGGCAGCCTCTCCTCTATCTACTGGTTTTCAACAACATCCTCCAGAACTGTAGCAGAGATCCAGCAAGAAGACTGGGAATGTGACCTTGATGTGGTGGCTTTCGTGATTGTCTTGTTGTGAGAGAGATGATGCTGCTGGCCTGTCCTCATCTCTGATCCTCTTCCTGAAGTACTCCTCCTTCTGGGGGTCATTGAACCCTTCTGACCTCTGTCACCATGTCATCACACTCTGGAGGGATCTGATTGGCTGCTCTGGTCGATCTGTGGTTATCCAGAGGTGAGCAGAGGGAAGCAGTTTCCCCCTGATGAGGTTTGTCAGCAGACATCCACTGAGGTGGTCTCTGGTAATATCAGTCAGGATCTCAGTGTTGTGGATAATGTCCAGGAGGAAGTCGCACTCATCCAGGGAACGTCTTAGATGAACACAACCTGGAACTCTTCAAAGCTGGCAGATTCCTGCTTCTTTGGTTTCAGTGATAAAGTGTGAACAAGTTCCACCAAGCTGAATTTCTCTCTTTCAACACATTCAGCTCTCTGAAAGTCAACGGAACAAAAATAAGTGAAGTGATTGTCTGGATGGTTTTGTTTCAGCCCAGTCCAGAGTGAACTTCTGTGTTAAGACTGTTTTCCCAATGCCAGCCACTCCCTCTGTCTCACTCTTTCTGATTGGTCCATGTCTTCCAGGCGAGGCTTTAAAGATGTCTCCTGGGTCTGAGGTTGTTTATGGGTCCTGTACTAGTTTATAGGATGCTGTTTCAAATCTGTCTGACCTCATGTTCTTCATTGACCTCTGCTGTCTCTCCCCTCGAGATGGTAGTAGCTTCTGTGTAGACATCATTCAGAGAGTTGAGTTTCCTGCTTTAGCGATCCCCTCAAACACACACTGGAATTCTCCTTCAGACTAGATTTAAGTTCATGTTGACAAACTGCAGCTTCATGTCCTGGATTAACAAACAACAAATAAGATCAGTGAATACATTTCCAACATTTATCTCCCTGAAAGAATGTGTGATTATATTGTGTCTTGTTCCATATGTCAATACATTAGTAAATATTTAGTTCATTCATCAGGTTCAATGTTCATAGAAATCCTCTTACTTCTCTCCAGATGATCAGCCAGCTCCTCCTGCTTCATTCTTCTCAGGAAGTTCGGAGAACTATCTGAATGACAACCAGACTGAAATCATGGAGACAAACATCAGATCCATGTTGGACAGGACTGGATCAGTCCACTGGTTACAGAGAGCAGCATGGAAAGACGAAATGTAAATGTACAGACCTTAAATATGGTGCACAACTGTGTTGATTTGCATGATGAACTGGACGTCACTGAGAACATTCAAACTCTGCTGCTCCACTCTGTGAATGAATCATCAACAATTAGTTCACATTAATGTCTCCACCATCTGTAATCAATGTGTGTTTTCCCTACAAACATAAACCACAGAGAGTTAATGATAATATGGTGTATTGTAAATGTTGTGATCAGAACAATCTGTACTGTGACATTAACAAAGAGATAAAAGAACTGATCAATCCTAAACCTGATGACTGAGGATCACAGAAAGTCTACATGTCTCAATCATCAGATTCTTTTCCATCTATTTCCAAACAACTGCTACAGTATCAATTCACCACAGGCAAAAACACAGTTTCCTGAACTGTAGAGCAGTTGTGCTCATTAATTTTAAGTTAATTCATAACTTACTTCTTAACAGTTAAGGGTTCTTGAGTGTTTTAGGTATAGTCCACATCCTTTGATTGATCACTCTTCATAGACACACAGCTGGGTTCAGGTTTCTTCCACTTCCTGGTGAATTGAGAGAAATTCACTAATTATCAACTATCAACAAGCCCAACAAAGTCTGAAGCTTCAAGATGAACATAGTATTTCAGTCCAGAAACAGTTACTATTATTATTATTATTATTATTATTATTATTGTTGTTGTTGTTGTTGTTGTTATTATTATTATTATTTTACTTTGTTACAGTTGAGGGCTCTTGTCTTTTAAAGGTTACATCCAAATCCTTTGAGTGATCACTCTTCATAGACACACAGCTGGGTTCAGGTTTAAAGTCGTCAGATTCTTCTCTCTGATGACTCCTAGGAGACAAACATGAAAAAACATTACCTCACAGTTATGAAGCGATATAAAAACTTGGAAAGAGCAGATCACTGTGGCCAACTGGGACCATGAGACCAGCTGAAACTCTGACTGAAACACAGGGGGCGCTCAGCTGACTTCTGTACTTCTTGTAACATTATCTTACATTTTCTCAGATAAATGTTGTTGTTTTAAAATGCTGGTTCTACACTCAGAGTGGTTTTAGAGAGAGGAACTCCTCCTCTCTGTCCTCACAATGATCCATTCTGCTGGATTCACATCAGCTCACACACACTTTCTCCTTCACCTGCAGAGGAAACACAAATCATGACTCTGAACATCAAACCCTTGACATCTTATATTCTGCTGTATAAAAAACATCAGCTGCTCCTCAGTGACTGGTTCTTTTTTTACTGACTCTTCTGATGATGTTCTTATGAGTTCCACTTTCTGTCTTCTACTATCAGTTGTTGTTTTGTCTACTATCAGTCCCAGTAAACTTGAGTCATGAAGTTGCAGAACAGAAGTGAAAACGCAGTTAAACACAGACTGTAACCTTAATCTACATACATTAATGAGCAGAATATATAAGTGTATAAAGTTATCCTGACACAAAGTAAAGTTTAAACTAAACTTGCAGTTTTATTTAACAGTCCTGAAAGCAAATCCAACAATTCTCTCTCCTCACAAAAATGACATAAACGTCTGAAACACTTTGAATTATAATTTCAGAGACAGAAGTTCATTTTTTCATCATCTAGATTGTTGTGTTTTCTTTAGCATTTTCATATTTTTAACAGAATATTCTGGTCACAACCTGACAGATGGACGACATTTACAAAAAATATATCAGTTATGACCTGACTAAAGGGGCCGCATTAGGTGACGGATGGACGGAGTTACACTATAATGGTTTTTTCATTTTAAAAGAAAAACAAAAAGATGACAGAGAAATTATATAATGAATTATAAGATGAACACAGCGTGATAATAAGTGTTTTATACATGATCTGAACCCAGAAACATTTTTAAACACATAATCAGATAATATTCATTGAGCCTTCTTGGAAAAACACTCGTCTAATCGTTTATGTGTTGTAGGGAAAAAGACAATCTGCATCATGTGCAGCGAAAAACACATTACGATCTGCCTTTCCTTCTAAATTTTCAGTGACGGACTCCAGTCAAACCAGGTCACTGAGGGATTTAGTGATGAAAACACTGAACAGCAAGAAAACACAACATTAATTTCCCTTTTCCCCTGAACGCTTTCTCTGAAACAATGACTAATGAATTAAACTACGTTCATCTGTAATGTTTAGTTAGTTTTTTTATATTTAATAGAATTTTTGGTCATAGTAAAAAATATTGTGTAAAATTCTTTCTGTGTCATATTGTTAGAAATAAAATTCAAAACATCACGTTTCATTTTGAATATTCCTTCAGATAGTGTCAAATAATATCCTGACGATATAAAGAAGATTTTTCGAAAGAAATATCTTATCGGAGGACACACGTTGTTATTAAGACGAATAAAATCATCTAATCTAAGATTAAACTGAGCGGAGTAGTGACGTCCGTTCACTGAATTTATAGCGCAGCTCCCGAGACACAGCGTGCTCGCTCATAGACACCTGAATGATAGATCTGTTAGATTTAAAGCATGCCTCCTTTTACCACCGTCTCAATTTAACGTGAACTATTTCTAAAAGTATTTCTGTATGTAATTAGATTGGTCTCAATGAATTAAACATTATAATCTACTGACTTGACCTTTAGAACGGTATTGGTTTACACAGAAAGAATAAAAATTTCTGCGACACAACGGTGGTGAAAGTGATATGTAACTTCTTTTATCTGATACTGATCTTCAAATACAGAGTGACACAAACTTATATAATGAAATAAGATAGTGAACATCAGTTACTGAAGACAATGTTATAGCTTTTAAACAAATCAAACTTACAGTTTATTTAACCAGTCCAGAGAGATGAAGAAGACTCCACTCCAACCTGAACACTACACAGGTGAGCTACTTCCTGTTTAGGAAGGAGGCGGGGTTTTACCTGTGACAGGACAGGGGAAAAATTTTTTTCAAAATAAAATGACGGTTATATTTGTTATTGATTTATTTAGCTACTGTTAATGTCGGATTGAAATAACTTTCTCTTATTTCTTTCATGTGTATGATCTTGTGCATCAGTGTGTCCAACTAACGATAGTGTTGTGCTATTGTCAAAGTAAATAAATAATACATAATATATAAATATATATTTATAAAAATTATATTTGGAATTGATGTAATCCAAGTATAATCTATCACGATCAGCTTGACCTTTGGTGGTTCACTGTCGGTAACTTACAACTGCCACAATCCAATAATACTCTATCATCGATTTTTCTTCAGTGTTGTCAATGACATGGCTGAGTTCTTTTTTTTCCATATTTTTTTTGGTGTTTGTAACCAATGGACTTATCATAAAGATTTTATATTATGAATGCACTATATTTATTCTCACTCCCTGTATGTGGTTGGTCACTTTCAGAATTTGATTCTCCGTAAAAACAAAAATAACTTGTATCCAGCTGTGTTAAATATTTGAAGTATATATTATATAATTAGTACATTTTCATGAACAACTTTTAAGTTCATGGTACCACAGGCCAAAAAATTCACTGCTTTCACCCCCCCCCCCCTATATAGAAGAAATATATAAAATATGTACCAAATCCCTTTACTTGTTCGTTTCAGAAAGGCTGTTGATGTGCAGGTTTTTGAGATTATTTGTGTCTTCTTTTGTTAGGAGTGAGTATTATGTCGTGTTAAGAATTGAAACTGACTACCACCCTTCCACTCACCTTCAGAGTCTCCAGTCTACAGTCTGGACTCTTCACAAGATTCATGAAGCTGTTTCACATCTGGGTTCCTGCAGGTAGTGTTGAACTTGGGTCCAGATGTTTCAGTTGGAGGGGTTTTGGACTTCAGTGCTGTGTGAGACCTGATAATCACAGAGTTATTCCTGAATGACTAGTTTCTTTCAGTTCAATTTTATTTATACAGCGCATAAATAAGGATGAATAAAAAATACTTAAAAAATATGTGTTTTAAAAGATGGGCCGCTTATTTTTTTTTTTTTAATTTATTTATTTATTTATTGTTTTAAATGATTGATAATAATAATAAAGAAAACATTGCCTGTGCAATAGATATTTTATTTTTTACATTTCATTTGGCCGGAAGTGGAAGGATTATGAAGTTTGTCTGACTTTACACCACAAAGTGGACAGGACTTGGGCCAGAAATGTGGTTTTTTAGTGAGCTATACATCTGTGAAGAATAATTAATTAGATCTGTGGTCTGATGGTGAATCCCATGTTGATTATTATTATTATTTAATATTCTTTTATTTTATTTTTCTTATTTTATATGATATGTCTTACAGTTAAACTGAAGCTGTAGCACTATGTGCTAGTTACATGTTGGCAAACATTTAATCCGCTTACCATCAAATAAAACAATATCGACATGGAACGCAAAAATAATCAGTGAAAATAAAACAGATATTTGATGATGTTTGTGAATTATTTTGAACTGTGTGTTGGAAAACTGGCCCTTGTATTTAAAGAAAAACACTGCCAGTATCAATGGGGGAGTTGGATTTAGCTCTACTACTAGCTTGGCTGTAGTTACCCACTTTACGGCACTAGAGGGCCTGATTTAACATACGGCTCTGTGTTTGGGTATTAACTGGTTATAGATTTGTTTTTCGTGGACTATATCTAACTAGCATCTGTAACGAATATTAATTAGAGCTGTAGGTCTGATCCTATAATGTTTTGGTATATTTTTAAAATATTCTTTTCATTTCTTATACAGTTTGTGACCCCCAATACTCGGGTTTGTACGAACTTCAGTAGACGTAGGTGTAGTTACAAAACTGTGGCCACCGGAGTGGCGTGAACAAACAACCTTCATCATATCACCACCAATTATATACAATTTTATTTTTTTATCCTTATCATTTCTAATATTATTCAGCCTTTTGACCTGAAATTATCTTCGAGGGACATTTATTAATTATTAAAAATATTCCAACTAAAAGAAATTGATAATCACTACAAGGAGAATTTTTATTTATTTTCCTTTATTTATAGGTGTGGTAGAGGAAACTTTGACATGGAAATTCATGCTCACTAAAATTCCAACAATGGTTTTAAAATAAATTTCTTTCCTTGTTTTCATTGTTCATAGTCATATATTGTTGTAATTATGAACATTTTGAAATGTTGCAGGTGTTTTTGCCAAAAAAGAGCAACGATTCTAATGACACCACAGTGTCTATCAGGACACAACCTTGGGATAAAAATTCTCCAGTTAAAATTAAAGTAAAACATAGAAAATTATATATTTTTTACCACTAATATAAAGACAATTGGTCACATACCAATGAATTATACTTATGGCTTTGTTTTACAACACAACAGAGACCAAACATGAGAAAATTTATTATGTACTGTTGGTTTTATAAATATGAAATAAAAGAGGATTATAATAATGAGTTTTATGCATTCGTAAATTATATTCTTAATTTTTTCTTGGATTTGTACTTTTATTATTTTTACGTCCTCAACCTCTTCAGTCAGGATGCTCAAGGCATTTTAAGACGCAGTGTTCAATCAATAACATTCTGAAGTAAATGCACATTTTAAAAAGCTCACATAAAAATGATAGAAATTACACACACAATCATTACATCTATACAAAGTAAATCAAGTGTGAACTCCAATTTCTTGTCATAGTAATGTAATACTAAAAATTAAATTCAAATATTATTTTATTTCCATAGGTTCTTTGTCTACACTGGTGTTAATGAGTTCTAATTTTAATTTATTTTCAAGTACAAATAGTGATGGAATATTTTTCTATTTTAAAAGCCATTTATATTTTAAATGTAATTTAAAATAATAATAACAGTCTTCATTGCCAGTAGTTTCATTTATATGGGGTACTTTTTTTTCATTCACTACAGCACAAAGGTGGTTTCGACTTTTACTTTTGAATTTTGAACCGGAAGTACTGTCCGTATATGTCATTTTTAATTATATCTTAACGCTTCACATGTAATGCAGTTTCACGTCCATAGAGGGAGCAACACTCGTTGGTCTGTATGTGAGTCCTATTGAAATGATAGAGTGAGAGCCACAGGCTAGGCTAAGTTAGCTGGTGCTAATTACAGGGTTTTTCTGTGTCTGCTCTATTTAAACTACTTCATTTCACATAAATAACTCTCGGATTAACGCTTTGCTGTTCCACATACTGATAATTGCGATAATCGCATTTCCTCTCATAGTTTTCGCATTTCATGATTTATATATTTCTTGTTTTATAATTAGTCTCTACAGTAATACTGAAGCTGTAGCATTTGTGTTTAGATTACATGGGGGGCTCCCGATTGGTACATTTAATCCGATACCATAAACTTAAACGATATCGACAGCAATGCGGCACGACTAAAATAATTCAGTTGAAATAAAAACAGATATTTGAGATGTTTGTGATTTATTTGAATGTTGTGTGGAAAAATGGCCCCTTGTTTTAAAGAAAAACACTGCCAGTATCAAGGGGGTCGATGGTTTAAGCTCTACTACTAGCTTGGCTGTAGTTACACTTTACGGCCTCAGTGGGCCTGACTTTATAAACATACGGCTCTGGTGTTTGGGCATTAACTGGTTATAGAATTTGTTTTTCGTGGACTATATCTAACTAGATCTGTAACAAATATTTAATTTAGAGCTGAGGTCTGATCTATATGTTTTGGTATATTTTTTAAAACATTCTTTTCATTTCTATACTGTTATTGACCCCAATACTTCGGGTTTGTGTATATGTTCTGTACGACTTCAGAGGAGGTAGGTTGTAGTTACAAACTTGTGGCCACGCGAGGGCAGTGAACAAACTAACCCTCATTCAATCAACCACAATTATCATATATAATTTTATTTTATGTATCTTCTTAATTTATTATTATTCAGCCTTTTCATCTTGAACTTATCTTCAGGGACATTTATAAATTATTAAAATATTCCAACTAAAAGAATTGATAATCATACATGAGAATTTATTATATTTTCCATAATTATTAGGCTGTGGCTAAAGGAGAAACTTTGACATGGAATTATACATGGCTCATTAAATAAATGCCAACAAGCGTTGAAATAAAAAATATTTTATTGTTTTCATTGTCATAGTCATAATTGTTGTAAAATTCATGAAAATAGGAAATGTTGCTGAGTTTTGCCAAAAAGAGCAACTATTCAATGACACCACTGTGTCTATCCCCCAGCAGGACCCAACCATGGATAAATTCTCCCATTTAAAAAATAAAGTAAAACATAAAAGATTATTTTATTTTACCACTGATTTAAACCAGCGCATTGGTCACAATCCAATCAGAATTATAAATATGGTTTCGTTTACAACACACAGAGACCAAACATGAGAGATATTTATGTACTTTTGTTTTCATAAAATGAAAAAAGAGGGTAAAATATAGTTTTATGCATTCGTACATTCTTTTATCATTATTTTTTTCTTGGATTGTACTTTTATTATTTTAACGTCCTCAACCTCTACAGTCAGGATGCTCAAGGCATTTTGGTCTCCTTGTTCAATGAACACATCTGCAGTAAATGAACATTTATAAACTCAAATAAAAAGATTCAAATTACAAACACAAATGTAATATCTATACATCTGTTCATTAAGTATGATTAGTGTTTATAATAATAAAAATTATAATTTAATAATGATTTATTTCCATTACTTCTTTTTGCACTGGTGTTCATATGAAAATACTTTTCTATTTTAACAAGAATTTAATTTTAAATATTTACATGTAAAGCAAAAAATAACTCCTTTCTTCATAGAGTTTCATTTCTAAAAGGTTCTGTAGTTTCATTCGTGATATTTTATTGTCCTCATTACAGTTCGCAGTTGTAGTTCGCTTTTTAGTTTTATGTTTTGAATGGAAGTACTAATTCGTAGTACTGTTTTAACCAACACTTCTACTGTATTGGTCTGTTTCTGTCACTAGAGGCAGCGAAACTCGCTGTCTGTGTGTGAGTCCAACATCAAATATTCAGAGCCGAGAGTGGAGCTACAGGTAGGCTTGGTTTGCTCGGTGCTTATTGCAGCGGATTTCTGTGTTTCTTTTTGCTCTATTCAACTACTTTATTTCACCTGAAAGTGACCACTCGGGATTAACACAGGTACATGCAGTACGAATCGCATTCGTCGTATAGTTTCGCATTTTATTTGGTCACATAACTTAAGCTGCAGCACCTTTTCTGATTTATAATTTTGCCGTTGTTAGCAAATTTATCTGCATCGCATCTTTGCGAGGACCTAAAACTATCTGTGAAATAAAAGGAGGATATTGGTTTACTGTGCCTGAGAATTAATTTTTGAAATGTGAGTTAAAAAATGGCAGCTTATTTGAAAGAAATAAAAGAAAATACTGTCAGTGATAAAGGGGACAGCTGACGGTTAGCTCTTCTGCTAGCTCGGCTATAAACGTATCGCTTTAGACCCAGTGTCATCTTAAAAGATGTAATAGTCATTTATAACTTTTTATATATGATAAATTGATTATTTGAAACACAAACTTACTACAAATTTTGACATTTCTCCGTTTGTAAATAGTATGACTATTCTGTTATATAATATAAAGATGTGTTCGTTTTTGTATTTTTTTAACCGGATAGTGAAAGGCTATTTACCATTAATTGCGCTGCCAGTTACACTTTTGTGGCCACTAGAGGCTTAAACATACTGAATTTGGGAGAACCGTTATATTAGAGGGAGTGAATTAGTTTCACTTTCTGTGATCAGAAAATGATTCCACTCATGATTGTTTTCACTATTTATTAACACCAGAAAACAAAAGGAAGGATTGTTTATGCTGGAAACTTTTACACACACCTTTTAGGGAAAAGATTGGTTGCAGTTATGTTGTTGGTCTTATACAGTGGGTGTAAGTCTAGTTTATTCTTGTGGGTATCTCTGATTGTTCCCATCCAAGCCTCGTTACACCCCACGTCCTGGGCAACATTCTGTCCTGCAGCCCACATCCCAGAGCAGCAGCATGACTCCAAAACGGGCCCCACACAAGAACCACCAGCTCATTAATGCATAATAGTCTGGATCCACACATAAACTTGAGGATTGAAAGACTGGTTATGTATTATCTGAAATGTAAATGTATGGGTAAGCAACACAAGATGTTAAAAGAACATGAACAGTGGACTTTATAATTAACCAACTGAACAGACAGTGACAAGACAAATAAGTTTCATATAAGAAAAGGACCTAGAAGCTGTTTGTGGTTTTTGTCTGAGGACTGGGATTTTAAAAGGACACCCATCTCAGCTGTAGTCGCCCTTTTCCTCTTGTGAGGACTGCCAGTGGTTTTGTTGCAGAGTGCAGATGATACACATCATGGAGGTAAACAACAACATCTGTAATGAACATTATGATCCATTATTGTCCTTTTTGTATCTATTTTAGTATTAAGACCTGCTGAAAAGAGACAACTACTTTAATGAACTGTTTACAATTTTCAGCCATGGAGAAGAAATAAGGCCTGGAAAACTGGACAAAAGGAGGAAAAAACTCAAACTATATCCAACCATCCAGTCATTTATTGGGAACATGGGGCCTTAAATTAATAAGGACGACAATGAATTCATTTCATTTTTATTTAACAACTTTCTGAATGAATCTTACATTAAACATGTGAACACACGTTACTTGTGTACATTTAATCTGTTTATAGCTGCTTTAATATGTCGTCTAATGTTTCCCTAACTTTCCGTTTATCGCTCCTAACCAAGGGTGGCCTGTTTTTATTTTCCCTCTCCTGAATATCACTCCACAAGGCTGGCCAGGTCCAATTCTCTATCTACACACACACACACACAGAGCAGCAGCAGGTCCTTGATTTCAACCAAACCAGCCATTTGACTAGTTTTAGGTAGTTTTCTCATGAAGCCAATCAGCTGCTGTTCCAATAGTTGGTGACTTTTATTCTAACATACATGAGTTCCACTTACCAGGTGTAGGGACGGAACTGAGTCATCAGCCTCATCCCTTCACCTACCATTTCAAATTTGTGTCCATGGGCTTCCTTTCTTTCTTCTCATTGTTTTTTCCCTCTTTCCTTCTACACTGACTAGCGTTGGACCAGTTCAAGTTGTCGACTCGTTGCCGCCAACAACTTCATGCTTCCTTTTGTAGTTAACGTCGGGTCCACGTCACGCTTGACGGAAGCCCCCATGGTCCAAAGTGAACGCTTGGGTAACACAGAGAAGGTCCATTTTGAACGGAGAAGAATGTGTAAGCTGTGTCACTAAACCAGGATGATACGTATCGTTAGTGTGTTTTTCTGCGGTTTTAGACGACAATTCAGGAGCTTTTCTTTGTGGTGATAAGGCGTTATACCAGCAGTTTCTCATTGACTACACCACTTGGTTCTGACATGGAGGGGAAACATGTGGGAATGAAGCTCTCCTCTGGACTCACACCTCCCAGTTGTAACTTGGTCCAGTCAGAGTCTCTCCACACTCAAGCTGCTGCTCTGATTCAACCTCTGGATCATCAGGGATCTCAGCTCATCCTCTATCAGCTCAATTCCGTCCTAGGTTTTAGAACAATGGACCATCATCTGGCGAGAGAAGATGGAAAGAACAGAGGTGATGATTTAGAGCTTCTTCTCTCACTACTAACATGTATTCAGTATGAAGGAGAATTACAACCATTCCAAAGGCCTAAATCAAACAGTCCCAACTTTTAAAATGTGAATATCTGCTTCTTTTCGTTCTCATCAACTGAATTTCCTCCAGTTTGTAATTGTTGGTGGAACAAAAGAAGTGATCTGGACATGTTGACTTCAGCTGTAAGAAATCTGAAAAGTAGTTTTTCTCAGTTTCTTGCTTCATTTTAAAGAGTAACTAATTGTTGATAAGAACAGTCCTTTATATTCACCTCATTTAAATGATGCTCCAACCTGTGACCCAAACACCTCACAGCTGCAACCAATAGAAATGATTGATTTTATTTCTGAAAGCTGAACATTAGGTTATTTAAAGTTACTAGAATATAAAGCAATAAAACTAACAAACTTGCCATTTAATGATGTGTGTCCATTATAACGTAGTCCCTTTGCCTTTAAACGTAATCAATTAATCATTGTCCTCCTGCCATACAGAGGAAGGCCTAGTTTGGAAAAACAACCACTTTTAAAGTAATGTTTAAGTTGGATGAGAAATATACAGTAATATGTGTAATCTATATCCACATATAAATACACGCTCTTTGAAATGACACTGTGAACGGACCTGATGAGTTGTGGAAAATAGGATATTATTGACAACAGTATAAAGCATAAGGACGCAGAAAAAATAAAACGTGGCACTGACAATAAAATGTTTGCAGAAAATGTTCCTGATTTAGTTGCGTAATAGGCAGCAGCAGTGTCAAGCAGCAGGTGTTTCTAAAAGGAGCGCGATAATTGTGTCCTCCACTTTGAGCTTACTTTGAATGAAATAACCAAAACTCACCGGCTCGGCTGCGTGCTCGTGCTGTCACAAACTATCCGTCTTACTGACCAAAAACACAACGATTGTTGGGAGAGTAGTGTCGATCTGGTAGGCTCATAGTGTCTTTTTCTCTTTGGATGAAGCCGCTGTCATCATCAGTCGCTGGCCACGCCCCCCCCCCTGCGTTAACGCGTTCAGTGCGTCATTAAGTAAGTCTGTGGACCCTATACGTACTTTTCCTTCTTTAATTTACATCGACTATTATTCTAAAAAAAATTGAAATCTCATATTTTCTCCAAATATCATTTGAATCAACATCTAAAATGCATCAATGTAAATTAATTAATACATTTTTTCAAGTTATTTTGTTCTAAGTCTGTCAAGTGAGTTGAGATCTCAGCCCCAACCATCAGCATAAAGCAACATGGTACCAATTGTACTATGATGGAACTTGAGTTAACAGCATATGAGTAGAGATAATACAATGATTTGGAAAATGATTTTGAGTAGCATGTTGTTTTTCGTAAAATAATTAATAAACATAGGATGTAAATGAATAATAATTGAATCAGTGTAACTAAGTGTTGTGAATTTCATTGAGCAGAATAAGATAAACAGGATGTAGAGGGACCAGCAGTGGGGATATAAAAGCGGGGAACTGAAACCTTGTGGCCTTAGTGAAAGTCAGGACATGTCCAAGCGCTATCGTGGTTAGTGGAAAAGTACAGAAAAAGAACTAATGTCCTGAATATTATTTATTGAGTTCAGGGAGGGGTAACACCCTTATTGGATAAAAGTAGTAGTGTGGGGGATGGTTTGTCATAATGATGTGTGGGAAATAGGATGTGTATCGATTTAGAGAGTATAAGATGTAACTCAGAAATATACTACGGGAACTTCACCTCGGACACAGAACTGTGCGGCATGCGGACTGAGCCAAAACCATCGCGAGTACTATTTCGGCATTTAAGAGTTTGGTCTGGATTCCCCCTGCCTAGCAGATAAAGTTGGATTATCTTTTCACACTTTGGATTTCTATCTTCTTGGATTTGTACGGAGTCGAGGAGACCGAAATTGGAATTACAAATTGTAGAAGGATTTAAGGGATTTACCAAAGGACAGAAATCATCGTTCTCAGGACTTCCCTATTTTACCAACTTCCCCCGCGGCAGCAAGAGGAAAACTAGGGTTGGGTGTGGTCGCATCCGGGGCAGTGCGGCTCTCACTCGACGCCTGTCCTATTTAAAAGGATTTTTGGGACAGTTTTGGACATTTTAGTATTTACCCCCTACTACCCCTGATTGGATCATGAGTAATCTCTGTTTTCGTTTAAGTGATTGTTAGATACAGGAATATTAAGAGTGTTTATTTCTGATTAGGATATTACTATGATTTTAGGTTTAAATTGTATTCTTATCTTATGTTAACCAATGCCTGATTATCTTGATCAAATTATTGAGCTGTTGCAAAACGCTATTGCTGACTGCAAATAAAAATTTGGCTTCTCTCTAAAGGTCAATAATCTTTGCTGACGATTATTTCTCCCTTTTTTTGCTGGTACTCAAGACCAGTAAAAATATAGCTATCTTAATGGGTAGCTCCGACACATGGCTCTTATTGTTCTCACTGTCGTTTCCACTTAAAACTATTTCTATGTCTTAGGCTTCAAGCCTAGCCTTTAAATTATGACCTGGCACATACCAAGTGCAAAGATCCATTAGGGGTAAGCCACCACAACTGACGGGACTCAACTCGGACCCAGCTGCAGGAACGCCTCCCTGACTGGCGGTTCGGGGGACTTGAGGATGCGGGGCCTGGACGTCAGGACTAATGGGGGTTAGAAGCCAGGCGAGTGTACCCTGCCTACAGCTTGAGTGAGTGCTATCATTGAATTCGGGTTGGAGTAATACTCCGCAGACGTGAAGGCCATTACCTTAGTAATCGGAAAGAAAGGAGAGCTGTGTATTCCTGTTCCGGGGATCTAACACGTGGGCGCCACCCAACGTAGGGGCGTGGTCAGAGCAGCGATTTAGCCTAGCCTTAAAAAAAGAAGATGAACCATGTAGCCGGAGCGGTTAACGTTGTGTGAGACGACCCGAGGTAAATAGAAAGAGCAGGCGCGGGCAGCTCTGTAACTACTGTGAGCTGTTTGGAGCCGAGGTTCGTAGCGATGGAGTACCAACGCTCTTTCAACCTGTCCTAGCGGCGAGTAGCAGACCAGAAGAGTTGCAGCAGACATCGCTGGAGAGACCCCAACCGACGGGGATCCAGTTCGACCCTGCAGGGAGGCATCACCGCCCGACCTCCCAATCCCTGACTCGACGCGTACGGAGAGGCTTTGGAGAAAGGCGGCTCGAGTACGACAAAGACAAAGTCAAGTAAGAAAGTAACGCCAGCCAGGTTTCAGAGATGGCGAGGGGGAACAGAAATCCAGTGGTGCGCTACGCTCGGAGTCGCCTCCTGTGTCCCGCCAAGTGAGGATATAGGGGGGGTACGATGGACCTCAGGAGAGGCCCCGGTTTGTCCACGGTCCGAAAGAAAAGGATATATGGTTGACAAGGCGCAGACCGGGACAGGTAATTCCAGGTCATTCCCTGGATAGGGGATGTTGGGATACCTGGGGACCCCACGGTCAAGCAACACGTGTCGGCGATGGTGACTTGCGGTCCCCTTTTCCTCTGACCACCTCGGATGAGGACGTGGGGAAGGAGGTGGGACCAAGTCTGCAAAAGAAGGGAGGAACATTCCGATCCCCAACGTGCTTGCAACGGTTAGGGGTGCATGTGGGTTGCCGTCCCTGGATCGGGAGCAACAAAGGATTACAATAAAATGCATGGCTTGCACTGGGCTTGTGGAGTAATCATGGCCAGGGAAAAAGCTGGAAGGAGAGCCCCAGCCCGTGGACAGCGTGGATAAGCCCTCCATGAGAGATAGACCCGATTCATCAGATGCTAGGGAAATTGATGGAGGTAGGTGCAGTAACGATAGGGGCAAGGACTGTAGCGGCCTCTCCTAAGCAATACAAGGAGCATGAATCTTATGGGTCATACTGCAGAGGTTCGGGCGCCGTTGGCAGACGATTCCTGAGAGATCCCCCCAGAGGTATAGAAGGAGCAGAAGGAAAGCGATTGCCGACTCTTGCCATGACTCGGAGCAAGAGCACCCGGGGGGAACCGGATTCCTCTTGGATGGGACCAGAAGGGAAACCACGTTGGACTAGCGGCCCTGCCTGCGGAAGCTCGGAGCAGGTCTCTGTGACCCCACAGGTGGTATCGAACTTTTCTGCAGGGATAGGAGACAGAGTTGACTTCCCCGGGAAGAAAACCCTCGTGGGAAGCTGACGGATGAGGAGAACAAAGGAGACTGGCTCCCTCTTTGGATTCCTGTACCTGCGGGGCTCTGAGTGGAAGGGCCAAACTCAGACGTAATGTACCAACACCATGGGGTATCCATTGGGATTTGCGGGACACGGACTAATCGTGCTAACAGACCCCGGTATAACCCTTGGAATAGTTAAAGTTCAGAAGAAAAGAGTGCGCAGATTGCTGGGTGAAGGGTTCGTTAGGGAATTGAAGGGCAAGGATTAAAGAACTAAAGGGTTGATTGAAAGAGGATAGCGGCCCAGTCCTGACTGTCAGCGGGGGTGAATCGCGTTTTTGCCATAATCCTATTCCCGTGAGGGCTTATGAGTGGAAAGTGTTCCCCCGAGGAGTACGAGAAGGAGCTGGTTGAAAGCCCTGGATATGGGGCTGCGGGGCAGCAGTAACGTGGTATACACGAGTAACGTTTGTGTGTTGTTGGAATAAGTTCGGAAACTTGCCATGGTTGGTGGCTGAGATGGCCATGGTGAATGAAAGCTGGCACGCATAAATTGCGACAGAAGGTCGGCTTGGTCCGCATTGGGGAAATGGATCCTCGTCACCTCTTGAAAAGCAGCAGAAAGAATGAAGGGAGAGGGCTGACCAGGACCTTAAATCGAAAGGAGGACGAGAAGTCCTGGGCACGTGTGAGAGGGGAGTCGCCGGGGAGCGGAGAACCGATGAGAACTTCGCGACTCAGGAGCACCTCACCCGGGCGGGATTGCCGGGGGGAACCAACGGCTCCTCCACGTCAGTATCACCGACCAGAAGTCACCCAGACGGAGAGGGGGGTGGGGCTAGGAGCTGGGAACACTGGGGTCTGGAGGGAGCCCCTAGTGTGATCAGGCTGGGCGGATGAGGGGATTTTCAGGGTAGGCAGACGAGAGGAGCCGGCGTTAGCAGCTGTAACACTACAGGAGCAAACTAGGACGCGGGTGCATTTTAAACCACACCGACCCCCGGGAACTTGACTGCTCCAAGACCACAGCGCGGTTACGAGAATCTTCACCTCCGGCCTAATCGCTCCCGCATGCCATCAGGATAATCAGCAGCAGCGAGCAGCGGCGACGAAGAGCCCGAGGAAGGAGGAAGAAGGCAGACCACCTGGCGGTCTGTAAGGCGGGGAAGACATCACGGGGGCCTGGGAACTGGCGGATGTTGGCCAGAGAAAAGGATCGTAGAAAAAGGACCCAGTATACATACATATACAGTCCTCGGAAAGGCGGCGCGTGATATTTCCTTTGGATATATAGAAACGCGGGTTTGGGCGGAAAACATATATGCCTGAAGCTGGCCAGCAGGACATGGAGTCCCCTGAGGAAATGGGATGATGGATGAGTGCGGTTGGAGGAAGAAGTGGTGCTGTGCTGCCAGTAAAAAGCTCAGGTGAAGGTATGGGCCTATTTTCTGATGGCCCCCACCTTCCCACACTAAGGAGCTGTGAGAATCTGACCAGCTACTTCAAAACCGGCGTTCCTGGCCATTAAAATGATGTTATGCTGAGACGACTGAAGAAAACAGCCCTAGTATGCGATAGAGTCGAAAAACCGCCGCTTGCTGGAGATATCATACATTGACGATGTGGTACTGGCGAGCCTCGGCCCGAGTCGGTGCTGTGTTTCAAAGGCTCGTCGGCCCACCCTGGACGTAGCGGTTTGAGCTGTGTTCTCAGCCGAGCTGGTGACATCGGCATACAACCAGGGGGAGAGTTCCAGCTTTGAGGAATTTAAAAACGATAAAAATACTAGTGCAAGATAAAGCTTCCACTCAGATCCTGCAGGATTACCTGGAGGAAGAAACTGGCCGATGGTGAAATCGAGCACTGAATGACAACCAGGCACGGCTTGCTGACCTGGCTGGTCCCATTTAACTGGACAGCCTATGGATCAGGATGAAACCGCTGATGGAGGAGCATTTTACAAGGACACTGGTGCTGAGGATGGCGACCGATGAAGATTGCGAAAAAATAGAGAGGCACGCAGGCACGAGGACAGCTGGAATCAGGGGCGACTTTGACCCAGGTGTGGTACATCTTCGAGCCGAACGGGGTGCCTGACTAGCCGGAGTGTTTAAGGTGCTTAGGAGGTTGTGAAGGGCCTGAAGGTTGAGCTGGATTTTGTTACCTTGGATGCGGTGAATAGTTACACCGGACCAGATAATGGAAACAGGTGAAGACAATGGGGGACCGTTAGAGGAAGTTCGAAGGTAAGTGAGGCGGGTTCGAGGGGAGTCAAGTACTCAACAGAAGGTGGCAAAACACCGAGGCCCCCGCCCAAACCAGCAGGCAGAACCAACCAAGGAGTGTGGATTCAAACGGCCACATGCACGAGCGGTCCCCAGCTAACGAGCCTCCTAGCAAAAACAGGCCATTCGACCAACGGACCAATCTGGGGGAGAGCCCAGCAACAGAAGGGACTGGATATCTGGCCACCAGAGGAATATAAAAAATTAAACACCAGAACAGAGAGATGCACGCCGTTTAGCCCGCCAGCTGGTGGCTGCGGGGGGCAGGAAGGAATAATGGTACGCGTACAGCTCGAGTCACCCTGGATACATGATTACCTGTCAAAAGACATCTTCTACAACCCAGGTGGACGGGTGGTCCACTATTTTGGTGTGGACTCGGGAGCTGAGGTATCTATGACAAGGGAGGCTCTGAGTCCTAGGGGGAGGTTGAAGGTGCAGCTGGCGGATGCCTCAATCTCAGAGGTACCCTATGGGATCTGGAAAGGAATAGTTGGGGTCTGGGAGCTTTCATGACTGGTAAACCATAGCAGACTTGGAAAGATTACATCAGAAACAGTGAACCGTAGGAAAGTGGAGTGAGAGGTGAGAGTTTTACAAGCTCCGGTTGGTGTAAGGTTGCCACTCGGTCGAGGACTCGACCACCAGAGTCTGGTACAAGTCGCCGTTGAACATTCCAGAGTGACAGAGCAGAAATAAATACAGGGAGAGTGATCTTTCTCCAGAAGGGAGGAGAGAGAGAGATTGAGGGAGATCATCTCCAAAGCGAATGTGAGCGAGGAGATTCAAGAATGACTGTTGGCGATTGGGTAACCAGTATGTCCTTTCCATAGAAGGTGGAGTACTTCACCTGTACGGCAGTATCCTCTGAACCCGGGGGGCAGTGGAAGAGATGGAATCTTATCGTAAGGGATGTTGATGATGTTGGGGCGTGATTAGTCATGAGCCAATACCCCAATCACAAAACTGACCCAATTCAGGCGTGAGAAACCTGAATTCATCTGGAGGGGGGTGGCGTACTGAGTAATCAACTTTAAAGCTTTGAAACAGAAGAACCGTCGCAAACTGAGCAAAGTCTCATCAACCCCCAGGGCAAACCTAAAGACCCTAAAGCTGAAACCCTACAAGTCCCTGGTATAGACTTGGCCCAATGGATTTTTCTCTCTTCGACTAGCCCGCGGGTTCACATGGGAATACGGACCTTTACTCACAAAGGAATGATCATACGTGTGGGAAAGGCTTCCTAAGGGATTACAAGAACTCCCCTAAACCTATTTAAATCAAGCAGTTATTGGAATTTTGTACTTGATGGGCGGAATGCTACTATCTATTTTAGGACGTTGTGTTTATCGCACGATGTACAGGAAGAACAGCACCTGGATTTTAAGAAGACTACAAAGTATTGTGGTGAGAATCACTGCAGTAGGGCTTCTAACTCAACTTGAAAAAGTGTCAGTTTGGGCGAAGAAAGGTGGATTATTTGGGATTCCAGGTGTCGGGACTTTTTGGGGATTGTACTGAGGAATATACAAAGAGAATCGAACGGATAGATCCCCCCCGTCATCAGTAAATGAAACTACAGAAAAGTGTTGGGCTTGTGATCTACGATGAGGGATCACGTACGGGTTACCAGAAGTTCGCGAAACCTTTGTACGCCAAGCTTAAGAAGCCAAATGTGGCAGTGGAATGGGTCTGGGACTTGCAGTGCTCCATGAGTAAACTTGGAGAACCTGAGGGCAGGCAATCCAAGTGGCCCTGAGGCTCGAACCCAGGAGTTCATACAGCAAGGCTGGTTTGCAGAAATAAGTTGTGAGGACGACGGTGCTACTGTGAAGGTGCGTGCATGAGGGAGGTGGACTGCGTGACTTGTGGGTGTGACACCCTATCCTCAGTGGAAAAAAAGTATCACTAGAAGAGAAAGAGCTGGCGGTGGCTGGCAAAGATACTGGAGTTCCTTGAAGGATTATCCCAAGGGCAGGATGGTTCGAAGTCTATCCAACCAGAGCCAGGTACACCGGTTCCTCAGGAAAGCTACTGTCTGAGAGTACGAAAGCAACTAATGCCAGGTGGGGTCGATGGGAAGACGTCCTATTAGACCCTGAACTCGAGATCGGACCCTTACAACCGGGAGCTCCTTAAAGCTGCAGCGGCCGAGAAACCCGCCACATCGGAGAAATATGAATGGACCTTGATCACAGAGGCTCGAGGGAAGGGTCCCGATGACGCGGGCATTATGGGGGTTCATTCTTCAAGCTGAAGGAGAGGAGGAAGTAGATACCGTCAGCGAGGAAGGCAGCCGGTGCGCACAAGCTGGGGAAGTGACAGCCGTTGTTGGAGGACTGCTCGAGCTGGAGAAGGAGAAAGATTAAACGAGCAAAGGGATAGATTATAACAGTCAGTTATTATTGTGGCCCAGGCCCTGAAACTGAGGTCCTAACTTGGGAAGAGAAATGGATATGAAACCGACGAAAGGGAAGAAGGTGGCCCACGAGGATTATGGTAAGAAAAATCGCAGAGTTACGACACTGACTGGACTTGAAGTGGTCTGCATCAAAAAGCCCATACAAAAGAAGGAGCTCACTGGCGGAGGAAGGAAACGAAGAAGCTGTGATCGTTTCGTCCAGATGAGGAAATTTGTCTTTGTCGGGGATCGAGAAATGGGATTAGTTAGCCTAAAGTAGGATCGTCCCAAAAGACTGTGTTGGAGGGGTGACGCGGGCGGTCTGGTGCACGAGGCACTCGGGCACGCCGGAGCTGTCCAACGCGCGGCGGGAAGCTGTAAAAACAGCAACTGTGGATTCCCGAAAAGGAGTTCGAGGTGTTCTCAAGGACTGTGTTGTTGAGTGGTGGTCGGTTACAACGCGGGTCGGTGAGGACAGCGAACGGAGGGCTGACCATCAAGAGCACCGTGCCCTGGGGGTCTTTTGCATGGATGTAGACACGGACCCTTGGGGAATAAACAGGTATGAGTGGACGAAACTAATACTGCTGGTGTTGGTGGATTCTATGTTCAGGGTACGTTGCAGTGAGACCTGCTCGCAGGCCAATGGCTACTAGTGTTGTCAGCATGTGGTCCAGGTCGTTGCGGTTCTTGAATACCAAAGGAGCTCAGAACAGACAATGGAACTCATTTTCGAAACGCAAAAGTGGATAAGTGTGTCAGGACAATGGAGTATTAGAGTATATTCACCGCACATACACTCCACAAGCCTACGGGGTTGTGGAAACGAAACCATTGGGCTTGTAAAAAGCTGGATGGGAGAACGCCAATGGAAAGAGAGGAGCACCCAGATCTTTATCATGGTCAAACCCTGAATGACAGACATCGAGAGGAGACCGTCCACCGGCGGTGGAGCTGAATCAGCGCCCCTTTAACGTACAAGAGGTTGGGATGGGCTCTGAGGATTAGAAGCAACCCGGACAGGGCAAGATGTCTCATTTCATGTTGGACAGCGTGTGTGGATTATAGCACAGAGCCACCCAGCTGGAGCAGGCAGTGAAGCAAAGTACGACAAAAACTGACATTGTGTCGGAGATTATAGACCGAAAATACATTTCGGTTTAATGAAGTCGGGAATCCAAGGGAATAGGGCAGCTGGAATGAAACCAGTTTCCAGAATAGGTGACTAAGGAGCTAAAATCATTGCTAGTAGCATCACCGTGCCTTCACCCTTTGATCTGACTGGCCCACTGTAAGGGGGTGGTTGTCATGAGACGCGAGCAGCCGACCGGGCTCTGGCAGCAGAGCCCTCAACTTTTGGGAGTATGCAAAGAAGAAAGAAAGGATTTCCACCGATGACAAGGATAATTTACAGTGAGAGAACGTCCAAAAACAACTGTGTGGTGTGTTGGAGATCCACCACCCTGGGGTGTCCAGTGGGCAATGAACTGCCGGGAAGAATAAGCCGCTCCGAGTTTGAAGCAATAGGAGGTAGGTTTAATAGGGGTTGGTCACCTAAGACGCGTGAAGGGTGCTGGTATGGTCATGTATGTGGACTATGCCGAGTAAACACCGTAGTAGCCAGGATGACGTTCCACACACGTGGGACCTAAGTAGGTGAGAAGATGGATGCCAGGGGTGTGTTTTACCTGTCATTGGGACGCCAAGATTGCATCCTTGCGGCAACTGCAAGCTGCAGCATAGGACTGGTGGACGACTGCTGCAGGTTGCTACGGCAGTGGGATGGCACGGCAAGGAAGTTTATAGTTCCCCTGCCAGTCTTGGCACCGTCAGCTTGGGAAAAGAATTTTGAGGACAGCAGGGAGGCAGGATGTGTCCCTCTCAGTTCACCCAGGATCCTAGCTCACCAGGACATCGGAGGGCCATTCTGCAACGCCCCTGCCTTCGGCAACCCACCATCTGCTCGGGAGGCGGGAAAAAGACGGACTGCAAAACAGTCAGGGTATGACGCTGTGGTGAGAAAACAATGTAGGAGAGGATGCCATACAACCAGCTCGTTACAGTGTCCATGATCCACCACCGTACAATGAACAACGTAAATTTGGTGTTAAGGGTTTACAAGAAGATCTGACGGCCAGGATAGGATACACATTCGCCATTAAAGACCTGGCGGGGTTGGATCAACTGTGAAATGGCGGAAAGTCAGGCTGGATGGCCTATGGGAGCTTACACCTGGGGTCGGCTCATAGAGGAAAGTATACTCTGACCCTACCCTGACGTCCAAAGACCTGGGGCCGATACCTCGAGTGGAAGGGGGCGAGAAGGTACAAATCTCTACTACGATGTCACGTATTGTATGGATGCTTGGGGCCACCAGGGACGGCGCGTGCCAGGGAGAGGCCAGCAAGGAGTTTGAGTCACACCAGAGGCGTGGCGGGGAGAGATGGCGTAGATCCAGCTGCCAGGAACATGGGCGGGACGTGCAGCCATCCCCTCATTTCCGGACAGCTAACCAGGGTGCCGGCTCTCGGTCCGGACAGTAGTTGTTCCTTTTCGAGGAGTCTACTCAGTGGGGATAGCAAGTGGTGACCTGCCTGGAGAGCCGCCAAAGCCTGAGAGTGCAGTTTTGAAGCCAGCAAAAGAAGGAAAAAAGAAGGCCGAAACTTTTCCAATAATTTAAACTGAAGAAATGGAGGTTGGAAGGGGCCCAGCAGTAGCTGGGGCTCAAGTGCAACTTCGTTGCGAAGAGAAGGAGGGGACAAGAAGCGGAAGGATGACGTACCCCTGTTCCTATATAAAACTTCCAAATGTAAAAAATATTATTTGAAAAGACTGTTACTTACTTATTACTTGTACGATTTAATTTTTTGTGGATCTGAGGCCTATTGTGTAGTAATTTAGAGCTGACCAGATCGGCCCGATCTCACTAAACCATGGAAAAGGGATGCATGGGGGGAGAGGAGTACTATGGGGGTGCGCAGCTGCAGTTTTCTCTCCTTAATATGTGTACTGTAGATCGGAATGGAGTGAACCAGCCAGTTACCTGGTGTTCCTAACCATATGCCTGGATACTTTAACACAGTATACCTCCAGATTGGGAAAAAGAATGATCAAGCTTAAGGGTGGGGAGTAAACCACTGCCAGCCATGGTTGGGAATGTATATGGAATGTGGATCGGGAGCTCACTTATTTGGACTACCAGTCGAGAGACCTACAGGAGTCTCCATCTGAGGATTAATGATCCTGAAAGGGATTGTTATTGCGTATTCTGACTTGAACGACTGGGAGTACAGGAAGCAGGATTTCCCAGCCATCGGTTTAGTATGTACAGGAATGCTATCTGTTTCGGAAAGAGGGGCTTCTGATTGGGGGTGTAACAGGTCTGATCGATGGGCGAAAGCTGGTGGAGCCTTGTGGGATCCTCGTTGGGTGAGCCCTTATGCGCAGAACTCGCAATGGTATGGAATGACATTCCCCTCTGATCACAGGCCAGTTACGAGAATTGGGGAAAAAAAATGCGTGTGAACAGCTTGTATTGGCCCGCTTAGGCCTACCGGAGAACGTCATATCACCCGTTATCGCTGGATGTGTGCGGGGATTAGATCCGTATATTCGGGACATTCGAGGTGCATTAACTGTAGCGGCGCCCATCCCTATCCAGCCAATGACCGGACTCATGAGGGGACGAGTATGGCGCAATCTAAAGGGTAACTGGCGATCACATCGACCTAAGGTGACAGTGATTCCATTGGCACCTGGCGAAACAAGAGAGGTGGAGCTACTTGGTTGTAGTTACAAGTGACAGGAGCATGGGACTATGGACACACTCACTATCTGGAGGGCTCCAGAAGTGAGGAACAAGATTCATGCATGGCTGGAAGAAACTCTATCCTTGTCCTACGAAGTGATTATTTTTAAGTTTAGTGTTCGGGTTTATAGGTGCTTTTTTCTATTTTAACTTTTTTGTATTGCCATGGTAATGGCCTGTGGGATAAGGAATCACGTGAGGATTAGTTTTACTCAACTCAGGTGTATAATCAGACCTGTTGGGAAATTAAGAGGGAAGTGATCACGTGTAGGAATTTTTCTTCTTCCCTGTGTAGTGGATTCTTCTATTAACTGCACTAAAGTTGGTCTTTATGGTTTTGAGGATTGTTAATCTTTCAGCCATTATGCAGTTTTTGGACTCCCAATAGAGTCGAAGGAGGGGGAGTCGAGTGATCCGAAGCAAGTGGAGCTCCAAGGAGAAACATTGCCTGTTAGATGGCGTCCTCACTCCTGCAAAAAGGAGACTCGCGAGGGTTAACGAGTTAATTGGATACAACGTGGACGGAGTAAATCCATATTGGTAACTACACCCAGGGCCTGTGTCAAAAGAAGGTAATATAACCTATTGGGTTGAAGAGGTCATTTAACCGCTTCATCAGTTCCAGCAGCGATTGTCTTGGTGTATGATCCTAAAGCAGAGGTTTTTTGGGGGAGCTAAATCTAACCTGTGATATGCAGGATCAACAGACCCAGTACCAGCCCGGACAAAGCAATGTCAACATTACTAACACGACACCATCCCATACTTGGTAACAATACTACCAAAAAAGGGGGTTAGCTAACATCTATTCGCCGGTGGTGAAGACATCTGGGGGACTGGGTTTCCGCTGACGAGAGACGGCCTCCTCGGGTCTCGTCATCATATAGTCGCAAGGTCTTGGAGATTTGTCTGCGAGGAAAAGCTTGTAAACCTTGACCCTTTTGCTACTGGAATCTGGGGCTCTATTGGTCTGACAAAAAAAAACCAACACTATTGGTCTTAGTAATCAGAATGAGAGAGGGAACGAGCTTGTCAGAGAGGTGACCCGCACGAGGCTGGAACAGTCAGGATTGATGACGGCTCTGAACCATAGCTTGCCATGGTTTGGAAAGAAGAAACCAGTGGCCCTCCTGAGAGCAACCACTGATATTTGCGGACACGGCCTACGCCTACTCATCTGGCGGGGCCTGAGCAAGCGGACGTTGTATGTCCAACAAATCCTACACCTGAGGATCTGTGGTCTGTACCTTCAGCGGGGATTTTGAGAAAAATGATAAATGCGTTGTGGGAGAAGATGGTACTGGACCCTGATCGGCAAGGATACTCCAAGGGTGGATGGGAACCAGATCGTCCGATTGGGCATCTCCTAGGTGCGATATTACACAGGTGGGATCCTGGGTGGTGGTGGTATTGACATACAACTGTTCGGAATACGGGCCTAATACCATTAAGGGGGGCGTTGGAGCGTGGGGCCGTTGTTGTGTGGTGGGAGACAGGCCAGCAAGACTCGACCGTTGGTGGGTGGGGTCTGCAAAAGGGACGAAACCAGGGCCTGGGTTCTGCCATGACTGTCTCAGGACTTCGAACTATTGGGGTCAAGTATCAATATGTGGTACCGTTCTACTCTACAGGGGAAGGACTCAATGAATGGTTACGGTTGGGACTGGGGATCAGGACCAAGTGTGACTTTGACCCGGAAGGCCATGGTAAATGGTATGTAAATCGAAAAGCTAAACACCTCTTGCACCGTGAGCTTGCCCGACGACCTTGCAGCACGCTCTATGGTTGGGCCAGGGTGTGTGCCTGGTGTATGATGGAAGCCTATGACAATTATCGCAAGGAGCCACAATCGGTCAAAAGTAACGTACATCTGTTGGTAACTCGACCAGACAGAAGCGAGCAGTTTTGGATAGGCTAGCGGTCGTATGAGGCTAAAACAATGGTGAGGTAAAGGATGTGTGAAACCTTGTTAGGTCAATGGCCAAGAGGCGGCGCATCGCCGGAAAACCGGTACCCGTTGGTGAATAAAAGCAGAACTCACCAGGCTTGAAGAACATGCGTTTTCGGAAAAAAGCTGTGTGAAGGGGGAAAGCGCGATCGAAGGATTTCGAATGGGTCAGGCCGAACAAGATGTACAACAACGGAAAACCTGTGAAATGCACAGGAAATGGCTGCAATGTGAAGACCCGATTTGCACAGTAGTGGTACTGTCTATGGTAAAACCGTGTTGGAAAGTGCTGTAGAAGTACCCCAGAGAGATCTTGGGAAAGATTTGAAGATGGAGCGCTAGTTCTGGGATCAGAATATTGGCGGGATCATCAAAAAAGATTCTGCCATATGCGTTGCTTGGCGTAGGGAAGTGGTGCTACTCGCGCCACTTTAGGAGGATTGATCAGATCTGGAGTCAGGGGGACTCTTTTGCAGAAGGGGGCGGTAAAAAAAAAAGAAGACTTACGCCCAAGGTTGAGGGGGGGAAGTTGGAAATCCTCCTACGCGAGGAGAGGATCACCTCGTAAGTAAGGGGTTGACGCATGTCAACACAGCCCCATACCTGGGACTTGTTCGTTGAGCGAGGTGAGCAAGGGACAGAATTAAAAGATCCTCGAAAAATATCATCAACAGGAGAGATTGCGACCTGATCCCCCACAACACAACCTTGTGGATTAAAAATTTGAAGGGGGACGTAGGCAGGAGTTCGTCACATTGGTAGTCATATGGTTTCACTTTGCTGTACGGGGCTATGGATTTTCGGACACCAGGGGTTCAGAATCCTGCCTGATCGGAAGGAATCGTCTCACGGGTACTGGAATTGTGAACGTTGGAGAGCGCGAGAGCCCACTACACCACCATCCTGGTTCGGAGCGTTCCTACTGGGATGGCTCAAGGTAGGACACATCCAGACGAGGAAGTATGAGAGAATGATCATCACTGATCATTTGGCTGGTGCTGGATTTGTGCTTCATGTGGTCCAGGTCGGCTTATTGGGTTGGAATTTGAATTTGGGCCTGGAAGGACTGGTGGTGGATGGGCATGTGTGCTACATGTATTCGCAAGTCAGTAAGCTGAAGAGTAACCAGGCTAAGATTGTTGGGCGCTAAAATTGCGCGTCTTCTGCTTTAGTGGGGATTTGGTTGGGGGATTTAATGCATTTATGTGCCTGTTGGGGTTCATTTCCAACTTACCCCTGATCGTTCTGGTTCGTGTGCTTGCTGTATGGACATCTTGTTACCGCAAACCTGCTCGACAGGAGCCGGTCAGTACTCCATCCGGGGATGGAAAGGCCAGAGCGGCCGATACCACGACGTGACAGGGGGATGGAGAGCTACACTTACGAGGAAGGGTCCTCTTTGACGCCATTTTGGCGAAGCTAACCTCGTGACAAGGGCTCAGTCCAAGGCATTGTGCCATCTAAGTTTCGCACTCATAATCATCCAATCATTGTTATGTTACCATGTATGGACAAAAAGAGAAAACGGCGGGAGAGAGATCCCGCCTACCAAAAGGGGGCTGTGGCGGACTTGCATTATAAACCAGCGGAGCAAAAGAGGAAGTGGTCAGTTCAGGGTTGAACAAACGGGGTGGGAAACTACCGAAGAAAAGAATGTCCAACGCCAGCAACGCAAGTACCGGGCCTACAATAAGCATCTTCATCAAGCATTGGTCATGGGAAGTAAGTACAAATCTAACTTACACCAAGAATAGCTCTGAGATCAAGGAACCAGAGATCAACTTTACCAAGGTGTGGATTTCTGGCGTTCGAGTGCATATGGTTGGGTTTTGCTGTACTGGCAGTATGGTCCAAGGAACAAACCCCGCGGGGATCATTGACTACTCATCAGCTTTATTAAAGCCCGGATCGTGATCGTGGTCCTGGGAAGGGTACGAATCACCTTGTCCTGGTTCCGGTTCATTTGTGGGGCGCACCACCATCGACACCACAGGAAGGGAGTAATCAAGGCAGTGGCGCTACTAACGGTGGGGTTGGCGCTTGACGTAGCTGCTGGACTCGTTGTGTTGAGGGTGCTTGGGGATTGGTTCCATGCTGGAGGGCGTAACGATGACCTTCTTCCTACTCTGCTATCACCCTGACCATAATCAAGCACGGATGACCAGGTGGTGCCGCGTCAACTCGACCAGGTCGCGATCGGAGTTTTCATGGGGTCCTAGGCTGGGTGTCTCTGATGATCATCTATGGAAGGAGCTGACGGCATCGGTGTCTATATGGCTGCTGGCTCATGCTGTACCCCAATCTTCTATCCCGTGTGAGAGCCTCGATAATTGGGGGACCCCACCTCCAGAGCGAAGGACGAACTGCTGGACACGTCGAAGACAGGGTCCAGGAAGAAGGAACAATGGCTGAAGTCTGAGAAAAGAAGAATCTGTGGCTCCGCTTGCAAAGAAAAAGAAAAATAGAAAAATCAGGAAAAAAAAGAGGAAATAAGAATAATCAAGATATGAATTAAAACTCTGTGTTTAATTATAGCTGGGGGCGCCGTCTGGCAGCGGGTGTGAGACCACCCTGAAAAGAAATAAGCTGTTTGTGGAATCTGGGAACGAGGATGCACACATGTTCCAAGTGCTACATGGTGGAATCCTCACCCGTATGCAGTCCATGGCGTCCTCCTCCAAAGGGGTCTTACTCTACCGATTCACTTCCGATCGGTTCGTCAACTACATGTACCCGTGGATTTGGTGATGGGAGATTGTAGAGCATGCAAGGATCATTGGATTCCCTACTGGGGTAAGGGGGTAACTTGGGTGACTCGACTGATTGAGGAAGGGAATTTATTGCACCAACCTACACCTGGGTCTGGGAGTTTCGTGACAGATCTCGTTACTCGCACCACTCTCCACCTTGGACGGAAGAATCCTCATTGCTGGGTACAGCGCTGGGACAGGCAGCGCCCTCTGTTCTATAGGGAACCTGCGTCTCTCCTCTGGCGCAAGAGTCAAAGGAAACGTGAAGGAACATCGCGAACTTCGGAAACCCAGACAAACCTCGCTGGAATTGTCAAGGCGAGACAGCAGCGATATGGCTGGAGGAAGTGCTTACAGTGTGCCCACGGCTTCTAATGGATTAGAAGATGTAGAGTGAGGGACGAAGACAAACAAGTGGGAAGGATTGCTGAAGCGGTGGTAAGGCAGATTGACCGACTTCCTCCACCCCGGTGCATCGCCTGAGGAGCAACTGGTGGATCTGAATCCTTGTCGCGGAGCTGTTGGAAGCAACTACCCCTGGCTGAGTGGCCACAGGAGGCCACTTTTGCCCCCCACCGCCACCGAAGAAAAAAAACCAGCACGAGGGGAATGGAAATCCCTAGCGTTGAGGAGTATGTACCTGATGTGTTGGAATCTTTATCTGATGATTCCTTGGATGAAATGGAAGATCCTGAGCTAGTAAAGTCATCATCCGGTAGCTTTTTTCGATCTCAAGAGGGGGTGTCAAGTGAGGTTGAGATCTCAATGCCAAACCAACAGCTAAAGATAACATGGGTTACCAAATGTATGATCGGAACTTGAGGTTAAAAACAGCATGAGTAGAGATAGTGATAATACAATGATTTGAAAATGATTTTGAGTAAGCATGTGATTTTCAGTAAAATAAATTAATAAAACTTGGATGTAAATTGAATAATAATTGAATCAGTGTAACTAAGTGTTGAGAATTCATGAGCAGATAGATAAACAGGATGTATGAGGGCCAGCAGTGGGGATAAAAAGGGGAACTGAAACCATGTGGGCCTAAGTGCAAGTTCAGGACATGTCCAAGCGCATGGTTAGTGGAAAAGTACTGAAAAAAGAACTAATGTCCTATATTAATTAATGGAGTCAGGGAGGTAACCCTTATTTGGATTAAAGTAGTTGGGTGGGGGATGGTTAGTCATAATGATGTTTGTGGGAAAATAGGGGGAAATGGATGTGTCTCGATTTAGAGAGTATAAAAGATGTAACTCATGAAATATACTACGGGATTCACTCGGACACAAGGACTGTTGCTGCATGCGGATGCTGAGCCAACACCCTCGCAGTACTATTTAGGCTTTTAAGAGTTTGGTTCTGGATTCCCCCTGCCTATCAGATAAAGTTGGATTATCTTCACACTTGTGGTTTTCTATACTTCTTGGGACTTTGTACGGAGTCGAGGAGACCGAATTGGAATACATTGAGATGGATTTATAGCGGATTTACCTAAAGGGACCAGAATCATCGTTATCAGGACTTCCCATATTTTACAACTCCCCCCGCTGGCAGTAAGAGGAACTAGGGGTTGGGTGTGGTCGAATCGCCGCCGCGCGGGCTCTACCGACGCCGCTTGTCCTACTTTAAAAAGGAATTTTGGTCAGTTTTGGACATTTTTTTAGTATTACCCCTACTACCCTGCTTGGATCATGAGTAAATTCTTGTTTTCTGATTTAAGTGATTGTTAGAACAGAATCTTAAGAGAGTTTATTTCTGATTAGGTATTACAATGATTTAGGTTTTTTAAATTGTATTATATCTTATGTTAACCATAATGCCTGATTCTTGATCTAATTAATTTGAGTGTTGCAAATCCGCTATTGCTGAACCTGCAATAAAATTTGGCTCTAAAGGTCAACTATCTTTGCTGACGATTATTTCCTCCTTTTTGCTGGTACTCTAGAACAGTAAAACTATAGGCAAAATATTAATGGTAGCTCCGACACCTGGCTTCTTTATTGGTAACACTAGTCGTATTCCACTTAAAACTATTTTCTTATGTCCCTAGTAGGGCTTCCAGCCTAGCCTTTAAAATTATGACCTGGGCACATACCAAGTGCCACAGATCCTTTAGGGGTAAGCCACCACAAATGACGGACTCAACTTCGGCACCCAGGCAGGACGCCTCCCTGACTGGCGGTTTCCGGGGACTTGAGGAAAGCGGGGCAGACGTCAGGACCTAAGGGTGGTTAGAAGCCATGCGAGTTACCCTGCCTACAGCTTGAGTAGTGCTTTCATTGAATTCGGTTGGAGGTAATACTTCCGCAGGACGTGAAGCCATAAACCCCTATAGTAAACGGAGAAGAAGAGAAGCTGTTATACCTGTTTCGGATTATACAAGTCGTACACGTTTGGCTCTAATACACACAATTTATGCGATTTCACATAATTTACCTTAAAAATAGTATCAGTGTTATTCATTTGGTAGAATATTGCTATTTACAATTAAATTATGTAATAAAATAAATTTGATCAACATACCTTTATTTACTTTTCTTGCATAAAAACACATACATTGCACTAAGCACTGCACAAAAATCCTCATTATTTTCTTTATAATTATTTTCTCATAATCACAAATACTTAACTATTTGCTTCATCTGCTCCACTTAAGTTACTCCATTTATTCAAGTGATACAATGTTTTGTTTCATTTCATTTACAGTTATTTATGTTTCTTGTGTCCATTCATGTATGATTATTTTGTGTGTTTTGTTGTACACGTTTGAAATAAACTAACTCACTTAATCATCGTCCTTGTGAGGGACCGAGCTGCAAAACATGAGGAGTCACAGGTAGATTTTTAAAAACAATTCACAAAATACAAATAAGTTCTGGGCCCATACAAGAGGTCAAATAACAAAACTGAACTCAGGCTATAATAATAAAGCAACTTGACAAACCAACTGCCCTAACAAAACTCCACTGACCTAATGAACAGAGAACAGAGGGGACTTATATCCTGATCAGGCCAAGTAAACACAAAGGGGATAACATAAAACACTAACACATTAACTAACAAAAGAAACAACACAGGACAGTTCATCTACCAGTCAAATAAACACCCCATTAAACCAAATCCAAAGTATTCAAACAAACCTGGGGACCGTCCTTTTGCCCACTTCTTGCCAGAATGACCTGAAATTTATGTGTTGTCATTGAAGTGTTGACATGGTTATATGATGATACGAAGAATGAATAAGCATAACCTTTAACGCCGACATTAAAAATAATAAAACTAATGATAACAGGAAAGTTTTAATCATTATAGTAAAATCATAAGAACTTTTCCCACCTTTACTTTGCATGATATTTAATAACAATTATCAACAATGATAATAATATGCATTTATCCATGACTTTCATATATGCCATTAGGGGAACTTTGGCTCCATCTGAAAATAATAACTGCAAAAAAATTATATTTATGTGTCTGAATAATTCAAGGGGAACTGGACTAATTTGTTGGTTCTGTTAGAATAGTTTAAATTTCAGCTCTGTTGATGATGTTAAATGAGAAACATGGGGAAATGAAGCTCTCCTCTTGACTCCACCCTCCCAGTAACATGGTCCAGTCAGAGTCTCTCTACACACAAGCTGCTGCTGATTCAACCTCTGGATCATCAGGACTCAGCTCATCCTCTCTCTGTGCAAACTCTCCCATGTTGCGAACAATGACTCACAGCTACAGAGAGAAGAAGAAAGAAGAGAGGAGGTAAATTAGTGTTCCAGAGACTCTTTCCATCAGGTGTCAGTCAGTGATGCAGCACATCCAGTATAAAGAGCAGCAGGGACTTCAGTCCTGTTCAGAGCAGCTGTGGAGCTCAGCCAGCTTCCTTTCAGCTTCATGTTTAACGTGTTGGAGCTGGAAGTTTCACAGACCTGCACAGACTTTTAGCATCAATCTGTTTCCTCTGCACATTTCTCTCAAGTCCACAGAGGAAATAAACTGCTGAGAGTCATCAACGCTTCATTACTGCACAAACACTTTAGTGATGGATTTCCACTGTTCCATTTCAATAAGAGTCTGAGTGTGTTGATGGACATCTCACGTGTTTCTGAAGCATCAGCTGACTAAGAAACATTGAAGATATCTGATGAAACTAAGACAGAGATACAGATGGATGACTGGACCTCAGCAGGGGTTCTGCTCTGTAGAAAGACCACATGGTTACTAAATGTAATGATGGTGCTGTGATTTACGGCTTCAGTCAGACTAAATCTCAAGCTGTGACAAAGATGAAACTGATCAGTTGTTTAGTTTGAGGTGAGAGAACAAAGAGTCTGAGATCAGATCTGATGAATGAGGACCACTGTCTCTATTCATCTAGTAAGGCTGTCAAGCTGAATCCACATTTATTCCTGAAAACATCAACACAACAAGCTTCAGGATGATCTATTGTCTGACTGTTGTCTCTGTCTTTCTGTCCAGTCTGTCCCCCATTCTCCTCTGACACCCTCTCTGAAGAAAACAGCAGCGGGTTTTCCAGGAAACACTTTAGATTCTGTGTCTAGTACAACATTTCGAAAGAAGAATGAACTGACTCCAACCCTCCACTCATATCAGAGTCTCCAGTCTACATCTGGAGTCTTCTCAAGATCAAGAAGCTTCTTCACATCTGAATAATGCAGGAATTTTTCCACTCAGGTCCAGATGTTTCAGATGGGAGGGGTTGGACTTCAGAGCTGAAAACCAATAATCACAGCTGATTTTTGACAAACTGCAGCACCTCAATCTGAATAAAAAATAAAAGATGTTAATAAATCATTGATAATCAATCAGATGTGTTCAGGTTTAATGTTCAGATCAACATCACTACTTTCCTAATCAATGAGCTTTTTCTAAAATGAGTAGAGTGACTTTGTCCTTGTTTTAAATTGTGGATCATCATAAAGTCAGCCTTCAAACACTTTCAACTAACACTCGTCTTTGAGATTTAGACTAAATTTAGGACAAAGAAGAGAAAATTTGAAAACTTGAAATCTAAAAGGAAATTAACCCTAGAACTGAAAACTAAGACTGTAAGTTCTGTGTGAATATAAATTAAGTTCAGTTTGTAATTAAACAAATCAGATCCACAATAGTAACAACGTCCAGTGAACTGACCCCAGAGTCTCCCAGTCTACAGTCTGGACTCTCCAGAAAACCACACAGATTTTTGACTCCTGAATCCACCCGGGTGTTGTGACTCAGGTCCAGAGTTTCAGATGGGAGGGGTTGGACTTCAGAGCTGAGACCAAGAATCACAGCTGATCTCTGACAAACTGCAGGTCCTAAATCTGAACAAAGAATAAAAGATGTTTATAAAATCACTGATAATAAAATCAGATGTTGTTCAGGTTTTAATGTTCAGATCAACATTACTACGTCCAAATCAACGAGCTTTTTCTCTAAAATGAGTAGAGTGACTTTGTCCTTGTGTTATTGTGATCATCATCATTTCAGCCTTCTACACACCATCATCCAACCATCAACACAACATTGAGACAACTATTCATATCAACACACATCAATAACATGCTGCTGACCTCAGTAAAGTCTCTCATTACAGGATCAATATCAAATCACACATGTTGAAAACAAACTGTTCATTAGTTCATTGGTTCCATGACCTTCTTCTTCCTGTATTTGGTATCTCAGTTGGTTGCTGTCGTTAAAATGTTAAAGGACAAGTTCATATTTTCAAGTCTGTCTTCAAACAACAGTCACATGTCAGATGAACATTACAGAGTTCTTAGAATTCCTACTGTCCACGCGACTGTAAAGTGGTCTCTTCCTAACAAAACTACACTGGAAGAAATGACTTGATGAGTTTCTCCACAACAGTATGAACAGAAAAATGATTCCTGACTCCAAAAACTCTTTAAATGTACATGTGAACACTAGACTGGTCCTGATTTGAGATCAGACCGACCACCGATGACTGAGGAGACAACCTGCTGATATTAACATGATGCTCCTTCATTAAACCAACTGTTGCTGGTAACATTTTCTATCTGTAAATCCTGACAAGAGAACGGGTTAATGAGATAAAAACATCCAGTGAACTGACCCCAGAGTCTCCAGTCTACAGTCTGGACTCTCCAGAAAAACCACACAGATGTTTCACTCCTGAATCCTGCAGGTTGTTGAGACTAAGCTCCAGATGTTTCAGATGGGGGGGGTTGGACTTCAGAGCTGAGACCAGATAATCACAGCTGATCTCTGACAACCTGCAGCGACCTCAATCTGAATAAAGAAAAAAGATGTTAATAAAATCAGTGATAATCAATCAGATGTGTTCAGGTTTTTAATGTTCAGATCAACATACTACGTCCTAATCAATGAGCTGTTCTCTAAAAATGAGTAGAGTGACTTTGTCCTTGTGTTATTGTGGATCAGGCCCCAATTCTGACACGATAAAAACTAAATAATTCAATAAATAAATACCTAAATATATATCTAAATATAAATAATGAAATACGTAAATAAATGACCTGAATGCAATTTATTTATGTATTTATCCATTTATTTATTTATTGATGCACCACTTCACATGCACCACAACATTTTCTTCAGATAGGGGGGCTGTCCACACTGAAAAAAAAGAACTGAATAGTACTTTTTCTTGTATGCGTGAGAAGATGTGATACACTACAAACATCATGTACCTGGCCCACGGCCCTCCAAATACTCCATTACTGTTAATTCTACTGTATGCATGCAAAGTATGAAAGTACTAGTTGTCAACGTCACTAATCATCCTGTATGTCACATATCTGACGTTTCCAGCAAAGATAAGACAGGAAAATAGTTTGAGAATCCTGTGAGTTCTGGTCACATTAATTCCTTTTAAACAGGTGAGGTGGAGCCGTGTGGCAGACAACACGGTCAAGCATGTAGCCCACTTCCTCCAAATATCTGAGGGTGGACGCTTGAGCTGGTGTACCATGCTAAATGCAACAAGTTATCAACGGGGGTCCACTGCAAAAGGTAAATAGTCCTGACTGACACGTACTTTCTGCCACATCAGCTAAGTGCCTGGGCTCCAGCCTGCCGTTGCTGCGCTATTTCAAATCAAGCTACCTTGGCTGCTGTGAAAAGGCATGTGCAGTCTATCCGTGCACTCATGTGTGGACAGCCCCCCCATCTGAATAACACTTTGTTGTGCACCAAGAAATAAAAAAGTATTTATGACATATATTTAGGTTTTTAAATTATTTAATTCATTATTTATGGCAGGTATTTATTTATTTATTGATGTTTTTATTGTGGTCGACACAAAAATTCAGACAATTATTCATGTCAAAAACACATCAATAACATGCTGCATGGATCTGGATGTGTATGTTTTGTGTTTTTGTCTGGATGTAGTTCTGACTGTTTATCAATTAGAAATATTATGTCTAAAAAGCAAACAGATTTTTTTTTAACTTTTTTTAATTACACATTTCTCTTGCAGAAACAAAACACGTGTTTGAGATTTCAGACTAAATTTAAAAAAAGAAAAGAAAAATTTGAAAACATGAAATCTGAAAGGAAATGAAGCAGAACTGAAAACTAAGATTTTAAAAATTATTATGAACATAAATTAAGTTCATTTGTAATGAAACAAATCAGATCCACAATAGTAACAGAAAATCCAGTGAACTGCCCCCAAAGTCTCCAGTCTACAGTCGGGACTCTCCAGAAAACCACACAGATGTTTCACTCCTGAATCCTTCAGGTTGTTGTTGTTACTCAGCTCCAGATGTTTCAGATGGGAGGGGTTGGACTTCAGAGCTGAGACCAGAGAATCACAGCTGATCTCTGAAAAACTGCAGCAACTCAATCTGAATAAAGAATAAAAGATTTTAATAAAATCACTGATAATCAATCAGATGTGTTCAGGTTTTAATGTTCAGATCAACATTACTACGTCCTAATCAATGAGCTGTTCTCTAAAATATAGGGGTGACTTTGTCCTTGTGTTATTGTGGATCAGGACCAATTCGGGACACGATAAAAACTAAATAATTCAATAAATAAATACCTAAATATATATCTAAATATAAATAATGAAATACGTAAATAAATGACCCTGAATGCAATTTATTTATGTATTATCCATTTATTTATGTATTGATGCACCACTTCACATGCACCACAACATTTTCTTCAGATGAGGGGGGCTCCCCAAACACTGAAAAAAAAGAAGTGAATAGTACTGTTTCTTTGTATCTGAGAAGATGTGATACACTACAAACATCATGTACCTGGACACGGACTCCAAATACTCCATTACTGTTAATTCTACTGTATGCATGCAAAGTATGAAAGTACTAGTTGTCAACGTCACTAATCATCCTGTATGTCACATATCTGACGTTTCCAGCAAAGATAAGAGCAGAAAATAGTTTGAGAATCCTGTGAGTTCTGGTCACATTAATTCCTTTTAAACAGGTGAGGTGGAGCCGTGTGGCAGACAGACACGGTCCAAGAAATGTAGAAACTTCCCCAAATATCTGAGGGTGTACGCTTGAGCTGGTGTACCATGCTAAATGCAACAAGTTTATCAGACAGGGTCCACTGCAAAAGGTAAATAGTCCTGACTGACACTGTTACTTCTGCCACATCAGCTAAGTGCCTCGGCTACCAGCCTGCCGTTGCTGCGCTATTTTCAAATCAAGCTCCCTGGCTGCTGTAAAAGGCATGTGCATCTATCCGTGCACTCATGGTGGACAGCCCCCCTCATCTCAATAACACTTTTTGTGCACCAAAAAAATAAATAGAAATTTATGACATATATTTAGGTATTTTTATTTAATTCATTATTTATGGCGGGTATTTATTTATTTATTAATGTTTTTATTGTGGTCGACACAAAAATTCAGACAATTATTCATGTCAACACACATAAAATAACATGCTCCCATGGATCTGGATGTGTATGTTTGTGTTTGTCTGGTTTAAAGTTCTGACTGTTTATCAATTACACATTATTTCTGATGCCCTAAAATGTTCTTTTACTTTTTTTACTTACACATTTTTCTTGCAAACGAAAAAAAAACACGTGTTTGAGATTTCAGACTAAATTTAAGGAAAAGAAAAGAAAAAATTTTTGAAAATTAAAAAACTGAAAGAAAATGAAGCTAGAACTGAAAACTAAGACTTTAAGTTCTATAATGAACATAAATTGAGTTCAGTTTTGTAATGAAACAAATCAGATCCCACGATAGAACAGACATCCAGTGAACTGACCCCAGAGTCTCCAGTCTACAGTCTGGACTCTCCAGAAAACCACGCAGAGTTTCACTCCTGCATCCAGCAGGTTGTTGTTGTAACTGAAGTCCGGGTGTTTCAGATGGGAGGGGTTGGCTTCAGAGCTGAGACCAGAGAATCACAGCTGATCTCTGACAACATGCAGCTCCTCAATCTGAACAAAGAATAAAAGATGTTAAATAAAATCATTGATAATCAATCAGATGTGTTCAGGTTTAATGTTCAGATCAACATTACTCCCGTCCTAATCAATGAGCTGTTCCTAAAATGAGTAGAGTGACTTTGTCCTTGTGTTATTGTGGATCAGGACCAATTCTGACACAATAAAAAGTAAATAATTCAATAAATAAATACCTAAATAATATCAAAAATATAAATAATTAAATACGTAAATAAATGACCTAAATGCAATTTATTTTATGTTTTTATCCATTATTTATGTATTGATGCACCATTTTCACATGCACCACAACATTTTCTCCAGATGAGGGGGGTTGTCCACGCTGAAAAAAAGAACTGAATAGTACTGTTTCTTTGTATGCGTGAGAAGAGTGATACACTACAACATCATGTACCTGGACACGGCCCTCCAAATACTCCATTACTGTTAATTCTACTGTATGCATGCAAAGAAATGAAAGAAACTATTGTCAACGTCACTAATCATCCTGTATGTCACATATCTGACGTTTCCAGCAAAGATAAGACGGGAAAATAGTTTGAGAATCCTGTGAGTTCTGGGTCACATTAATTCCTTTTAAACGGGTGAGGTGGAGCCGTGTGCAGCCCAGACACGGTCAAGCAATGTAGCACTTCCTCCAAATATCTGAGGGTGGACGCTTGAGCTGGTGTACCATGCAAAAATGCAACAAGTTATCAACGGGGTCCACTGCAAAAGGTAAATAGTCCTGACTGACACTGTTACCTTTCTGCCACATCAGCTAATTTGCCTCGGCCCAGCCTGGCCGTTGCTGCGCTATTTCAAATCAAGCTACCTGGCTGCTGTGAAAAGGCATGTGCATCTATCCGTGCACTCATGTGTGGACAGCCCCCCTCATCTGAATAACACTTTGTTGTGCACCAAGAAATAAAATAGTATTTATAAACAATATTTAGGTATTGATTTATTTAATTAAATATTTATAGCAGGTATTTATTTGTTTATTTATTTTTTATTGTGGTCGACACAACATTCAGACAAACATTCATGTCAACACACATCAAGAACATGCTGCATGGATCTGGATGTGTGTGTTTTGTGTTTTTGCTGGATGTAGTTCAGACTGTTTTATCAATTAGAAACATCATTTCTAACAACAAACCCTTTTTTTTTTTTTTTTACTTTTTTTACTTACACATTTTTCTTGCAAAAAAAAACACGTCTTTGAGATTTTAGACTAAACTGAGGAAAAGAGAAATTTTGAAAACTTTAAAACTTACAGGAAATGAAGCTAGAACTGAAAACTAAGACTTTAAATTCTATATGAACATAAATTAAGTTCAGTTTGTAATTAAACAAATCAGATCAACATAGTAACAGACATCCAGTGAACTGACCCCAGAGTCTCCACTCTACAAGTCTGGACTCTCCAAAAAACCACACAGATGTTTTCACTCCTGAATCCCATCGGGTCGTAGTTTGTAACTCAGGTCCAGATGTTTCAGAGGGGAGGGGTTGGACTTCAGAGCTGAGACCAGAGAATCACAGCTGATCTCAGACAAACTGCAGTCCTTCAATCTGAATAAAGAATAAAAGATGTTAATAAAATCATTGATAATCAATCAGATGTGTTTCAGGTTTTAATGTTCAGATCAACATTACTACGTCCTAATCAATGAGCTGTTCTCTAAAATGAGTAGAGTGACTTTGTCCTTGTGTTATTGTGGATCATCATCATGTCAGCCTTCTACACACATCATCCAAACATCAACACAACATTCAGACAACTATTAATGTCAACACACATCAATAACATGCTGCTGACCTCAGTCAAGTCTCTCATTACAGATCAATATCAAATCACACATGTTGAAAACAAACTGTTCATTAGTTCATTGGTTCCATGACCTTTTTCTTCCTGTATTTGGTATCTCAGTGGGTTTGGTGCCCGTTAAAATGTTAAAGGACAATTTCATATTTCAAGTCTGCCCTTCAAACAACAGTCACGTTCATATAACATTACAGAGTTCTTAGAATTCCTACTGTCCACACTGGCTGTGAAGTGGTCTCTTCCTTACACAACTACACTGGAAGAAATGACTTGATGAGTTTCTCCACAGACAGTATGAACAGAAAGAATGATTCCCTGACTCTAATAACTCTTAATGTACATGAGAACACTAGACTGGTCCTAAATTGAATCAGACCGACCACCGATGACTGGGGAGAAAACCTGCTGATATTAACAACATGAAGCTCCTTCATTTAAACAACTGTTGCTGGTACATTTTTCTATCTGTCAATCCTGACAAGAGAACTGTTTAATGTGATGAAAACTTCAGTGAACTGACCTCAGAGTCTCCAGTCTACAGTTTGGACTCTTCAGTCCATCACACAGCTGCTTTACTCCTGAATCCTTCAGGTTGTTCTTACTCAGGTCCCCAACTCTGTCAGATGGGAGGGGTTGAACTTCAGAGCTGAGGCCACAACTTTACGTGACCCCTCCTGAGAGTCCCCAGCCAGAAAATCTGTCAGACACCTAAATATAAAACATTTTGATATGAATGAAGACACTTTATTATTTACTTCATGCATTTTTTAACAAATAATTGGACTCATCCTGTTTGACATTTTGTTTTTCACATCAGTGATTCAGCTTCTTATCTGACATGACACAAAAATTCTCATCATTTCTCTTAAACCTGCAAACTTTTAAACTTTGTTTTCTTTTAATCTGCAAATGAATGGAGAAGATGGAGTTACATTTAGGCTTCTTCCACACAGTCTGTCATGGATCTGATCTAATGTCGGGCTCCACAAAGTCATCATGATTAAAATTATAAAAATGTGGAAAACATCCCTTTAAGTCAAATTGAGAACAGATACAAATGGGCAATTAATGTCAAATTACATATATTATTCAACAACTCTGATATATTTTATATGTAAAAATGGAGGAAAATAAAGAAATATTTTTTTTTAAAACAAATCTGTAATAACATAAAAATAGACATGTAATGTTTGCAGTAAACAAGTTAAATACGTTTAATAGAGTGATAATTTTTACAGTGTGAACATTTAAAGAACTAAACTAATTTAAACTGATTCATGATGTTAGTCACATCTGGACTCACTGAGCCTTTCTGCAGTTCCTCACAGCTGGAATCAGTCTCTGTCGTCCCTCCTTTGATGTGTTGAACTTCTTCAGGTGCAACTCATCCAAACCTCCTCTGACATCTGCAGCATGTAGGCCAGAGCTGAGCATTTGGGTCTCAGAGAGTTTCCTTCTCTGATCTGTTTCTCTGACTTCAGGAACTCTTGGATCTCCTGATGAACTGAGAGGTAGTTCATCTCCATCAGACTGTGAAGATGTTGATGCTTCTGTCAGGAGAAATGTCAAACATGTTCATCTTCTTCAAGTTGTTGATGGGTCTCTGGATGATTTCTGGACTGATCTGTGTCTGACCCAGCAGACCTCTTAACAGTCTCTGGTTGGACTGCAGACAGACGCCATGAAGGAAGCGAACCATCAGGTCCAGGTGACCATTTTTACTCTGCAGGGGTTTCTCCATGACTCTGTTCAGGAAGACATCCAGATTGAGTCATGTAGTTTTGTCCCAGGAAGTTCTCCAGCACCTCTGTCTTCCTGTTGTGTAACAGTGGATCATGTAGACTGCAGCCAGAACTCCTGAACACTCAGATGGACGAAGGGAGAACACCTTTCCTGGTACAGTCCTCTCTCCCCCTTTAAAGATCTGTGTCAACACTCCTGAGTACACTAGGCTGCTCAGATATCGATGCCACACTCTGTCAGGTCTGATTCATAGAAATCAAGTTTCCTTTCAGCAGCTGATCAAAAGACAGTTTTCCCAGAGACTCAACCATCTTCCTGGTCTCTGGACTCCAGTGTGGATCTGTCTCAGATCCTCCATCATACTTGACCCTTTTTCACTTTGGTCTGAACCACCAGGGAAATGGATGTACATCTCAGTCAGGGTCTTGGGGAGCTCTTCTCTCTCTCTGGTTTCCAACACATCCCCAAACTGTAGCAGAGATCCAGCAGAAGACTGGGATGTGACACATGATGTGGAGGCTTCGTGATGTCTTGATTGGGAGATGATGCTGCTGCCTGCTCCTCATCTCTGAACCTCTTCCTGAAGTACTCCTCCTTCTGGGGTCAGTGAACCCTCTGACCTCGTCACCATGTCAACACCCCAAGGAGGGATCTGATTTGGGCCCGCTGCAGGTCGTGTGGTTACCAGAGGTGAGCAGAGGGAAGCAGTTTCCCCCTGAAGAGGTTTGTCAGAGCACATCCACTGAGGTGGACTCTGTAACATCATCAGGATCTCAGTCTTGTGGAAGTCCAGAGGAAGTCGACACTCATCCAGACCGTCAAAGATGAACACAACCTGGAACTCTTCAAAGCTGGCAGATTCCTGCTTCTTTGGTTTCAGTGAAGAAGTGATGAACAAGTTCCACCAAGCTGAACTTTTCTCTCTTTCAACACATTCACTCTCTGAAAGTCAATGGAAATGTGAAGTGGATGTCCTGGTTGGCTTTGTGGGTTTAGCCCAGTCCCAAGTGAACTTCTGTGTTAAGACTGTTTTCCCAATGCCAGCCACTCCCTTTGTCATCACTCTTTTGATTGGTTTCCGTCTTACAGGTGAGGCTTTAAAGATGTCTTCTGGTCTGATGATTGTTTTCTGGTCTGACTAGTTTCCTGGATGCTGTTTCAATCTGTCTGACCCATGTTCATTACTGACCCCCTGCAGTCCCCTCCCTCTGTGATGTAGAGCTTTGTGTAGATCTGGTTAAGTACAGATGAGTTTCCTTCCTTAGAAATCCCCTCAAACACACACTGGAACTTCTTCTTTAGATTTGATTTAAGTTCATGTTGACAAGCTGGAGCAAAATGTCTGAACAACAAATAATATCAGTGAATATGTTTCCACATTTAATTTTCTGAAAGAATGAGTGATTTAAATGTAAACTTGTTCCATATCTTGAGACGTTAGTAAATGTTTAATTAATTCATCAGCTTCGATGTTCATAGAAATACTCTTACTTCTCTCCAGACGATCAACCAGCTCCTCCTGCTTCATTCTCCTCGGAAGTTCAGAAAACTAAACTGAATGAAAATCAGACTGAAATCATGGAGACCCAAAAATCAGATTCATGTTGGACAGACTGACAGTCCACTGGTCTACAAAGAGCAGCATAGAGATATTGAAAGTAGTTGTTGTCCATGTACAGACCTTAAATATGGAGTCCAGCTGTGTTTTATATTGATGAACAGAAATGGTCACTGAGAACATTTAAACTCTGCTGCTTCACTCTGTGAATGAATCATCAACAATTAGTTCACAAACATATCATCCACAGAGTCCAACATGTAAATGTCCATGAAGTGATATCTGGATGTGAACAGTGAATATGATGACTCATTGTAGTTATTAATGTGATTATCAAATTTTTGATCCCACTGAGAATCAACAGCTTTTTAGCTCTTGCTTCTTGATGTTTGGTCACTAACTGTATCTACACTATTTCTCACATAACTTCTGGTTCCATTTGTCCTCTTGACTGAATAATGTTAATGTTGATCTTAAAACAGAGTCAGTCAGGTTCAGGTTATGGTGTCTTGTTCTTTTCACTTTCTCCTGAGATAAACACAGGGAAAACTCTGCACTGAACACACTGATATCAAGTCTATACTGAAACAGACACATGTAATGATTCATCTCCACATCAGCTCCTGGTTTCCTCCTTCATTATAACACATTTATTCTTTAATGCTCCTGTTGGTCTTTTAATTGATGGAGACTCTCAGTGGAGGAGCTCCAGGAGAAACTTTGACATTCTTGTTTTAACTCCACCATTACCTTAAAAATCACTTTGTTTTTTAATGTCTAAACTCTGTCAGCAGTAGCCAGTTTAATATCACATTCAACAGAACAAGAATATACCAGTTAGTATATTTTACTCCTCACTGATCATCATCTAACCAACGGGGACTAGAATACTTCACATATATACATTTAATTTCCTTAATAAAACATGTCAAATAGTCCCAAAACCAAATCAAAATGAAAATGAACCAGTAACATTTTACCTTTGATCATCAGTGGAAACTTTTTCTTTAAACTCCTATTAAAAATCTTTACCAGTCAACCTCTTGAAGGACACACAGCTGGTCAGTGAGTCTGGTCTCTGATGGATCCTGAAAATAAAACATGATGAGAACCACTGAAGCTCAGAATTCAGCTAAGATGCATTAATAGCATCCAGGAGAGTCTTAATTTTAACAGTTTCAAGTGCTAGAGTAACGTTATCTTACCTCTCCTTAGATAAAATGTTTTTGATCATTTGAACATCACCCTGAAGGACACACAGCGGGTTGTGGTCATTCCTGTAAATAATTAAATGAAAAATAAATTTAACCAAACCCAAATGTGATTCTTTCTATCATTGTATACAGACTCCCAAAAACATAGTGAGGATCATCAATCAGGCTTAAAAAAAAAAAGAACAAATTAACAGAGAATAAAATATCCTCACAACACAATCACAACAATCCCATTTAAAACCCAGACCATATTTAAAAGACCATAATGAAGACTGAATTGATTAAATGTACAAACCACCCCTATCTCGGTCCCGTTCTCAGTTCTCCACTCAGAAATGGTTTTAGAGGGAGGACTCCCCCTCTCGTCCTCACACTGACCATTCGCGATTCCCTTCAGCCACACACACTTTCTACCTCACCTCAGAGGAAACACAAAACATTCACTGAAACATCAATCCTTGACATATTTCTGCTGCAAAAACATCAGCTGCTCCTCCAGGGCTGTTTTTTCTAAACTGAAAAAATAAAGAGCACTTACACAAGTGCCGACATCTGATACTTCACTTTGTTTGTTTTTTAAAGTTCAACATACTTGTTCTGCCATTAATTCAAATTTTTATTGTCATTTCTCTCTGTGTACGCAATTAAATATGTTTCTCATCCCTGGTTTAACGGAAAGGAGGTTGAGTGAGGATGTTAATTTAGGAAGGTGACAGTCCACTGTCATCCCCAAAGCCTGAGGAATGGATTCAACAATAAAGCCTGCATTGTTTCACCTGTGGGAGTAGGGAGAAGATGTGATGGAGGAAACGTAGCTTAAAAGATGGAGGTGGCTTTTAAGGACAGCTCGCTTGTAAAGATCCAACAAGAGGAACGTTGAGTGCTGATGATCTTGCGGGCCGCCTCACAGTTCTGCTCACTGCTTTATCCTTTCAGCTGCAACGCAAAGCAGAGGTATACTGTAGGGGATGATGCCTTCCACAGTACCTCTGTCGAATGGGAAGATGTAGGTGGGGGGGGGCCCGGTTTCTGAGTCTGCAAAGTAGTATTTTTTTGATGACTGCGGGTGTTGGAGGATGAGGGACACCAGAGTGTGGACACCAAGGTATATCACATACTCGCCCTCTCCACAGCCTTTCCCCAGTCAATAATCTAATAATAAAACCCGGGGCACGGGTGAAATGAGCATTTCTGCTGTAATCCAGCATGTATACATTGATGAATTTTGACATTAACCCCACTTCCCTTTCAAATAAACAGAAGAAAAAAAGGGAGAAAGTAGATTGGCCCCAAACACCACAGAGCAGAAACAAAACAGTAACAAAGACAGAATTGATAAAGAAAGTCCAAAGAGCCCGAGCCAAAACGAGAGTGACACAACCATGTGACCAGTCTGTGAAATCTATGGAGCAAACCCCCGACTTTAAAAACAATATTTGCATTGAAGCGGAGTGACGCCCATCACCTGGAATAATTACACTCACAACACAGACACAAAATGGTGGATAGATTTTTAAATTGCCTCCTTCGTTTCTTCTGCAGGTTAAAAAGGACTTGGAGTCACCAGGCCAGACATGCAATGTGTGGTGTCACCTGGTCGCATCAAGAAGGATCAAGAGGCGGCCTAATAAGGCTGGACTGCCTTTCACCTATTACTAATGTGCCTAAGTTGACTTAGCTCCTCTACGGACACCCTACCCTCCTGGACTCCCCATCCCCCAGAGATCACACAGAACCCCCCTGACTCCACCAGGGCCTACCAGCACCACATGCCTCCTTTCCCCGTCCAAACCTTCACAATTCTCCCGTCCTTGTTCTCCCCCTCTATTCCCTGCCCCCCGCCACACAGTCACTCCACTCCACAAAGATCAACACACTCCCCTCCCAGGGAGGACCTCCTCAAAAACTGCCAGACCGGGCACTAAAAAGATGGAAGCACCAAACGACAAAAGCTTTGATGGAAGGAGAAGATTCCCCGTTTTACGTTTTTTTTTCTCTGCATTTCGCTTCTGGAAGCAGAAAATTTCATGCAACCCAGTGCCTTTATACTTCCCGACACAAACTCTGACAAAAGGAATCTAAAGGACCAGCAACAGAAACGAGTGTCTATAAAAACAGATGTACACAATGACGAGCAATACCCATCAAAACAAATCCCTTCACCTCCTGCAAAAGCTTTGCCAAGACCCACATCAGCTCCACAAGTGTCCACATCTTGAAATCATCATAGAGGACAGAAGGGGATAAAGACAAGGATGATAAAACTTTTCCTGAAACAAGACATGTGGCAAAGGACTGTCAACACTGACTCAGAATGACGCCTGCAGAAGAAGCCTCCAACTATCAACTACAGCAAACAGACAACCGACAGAAAAGATGTGAAACACGGCAAATGCAACACAAACTAACACATCAGAGACAAAAACTGTGCGGCCATGTCTATTGCAAGGGAGGGACTCCCCTCCTAGTGGCTCTATGATACACAGCGAACTCCACCCAAGCCCCAAAACGAACCCAAACACGATCCTCCGTTTATCTCCTCCGCCTGGCGTTTTCCCGACACAGCAAAGACCCACAGAAACCACAACTCTGCCTTCCCAACGAGTCCAATAAGACCGAGGGTTTGACTGTGATGTCACATCACTTTTTTTTGACTAATATAGTGGCTTTTTTGTCACTAATCTTTGCATATTGGTATGAGGTCTTGTGCCGATTTATTTAAGACATGATAACTTGTTTGAATAAACTTAGCAAACAGACTCGTCTACACTCCATGACACAGTCACAAAACGCCCTGATTAAACCACCTATAAGCCTAAAACATAATCACCAGGAGCAAAAACATGCCAAAAACACAAAAAAAAAAAAGAACAATCTGGCCACACTGTCATGGGAAAAAAAAGAAATTTAAAGGGTTTTTTTTTCATATTTTCCCCTTT